>NW_012150174.1:10795535-10809964 GCF_000956105.1 Propithecus coquereli
TATATTTTTAGTTGTCAGATTAATTTCTTTCCATTTTTAGTAGAGATGGGGTCTCGCTCTTGCTCAGGCTGGTTTCGAACTCCTGAGCTCAAAAAATCTGCCCGCCTCAGCCTCCCAGAGTGCTAGGATTACAGGCATGAGCCACCGCGCCCGGCCTACCATCTATCTTTGTGCATGTCCCAACCTCTCTGAGCCTCGGTTTCCTCCACCTGTCCCTCATGTTTTTATTTAATTTGTAAAAATATCATAATCCCTATTTCCAGGGGTGGTTGTAAGGATTAAAATAAAGTATATAAAGCACCTGGTGTAAACTTGGCACTTAATAAATTTCCTTCCCTTTTCCAAGATTAAAACTTGGATCAAGCTTGTCTACCAATAAGGAGAGGCATAGGTCTGGGATGCTTCTGAGGGCAAAGAAACTCTGTAAGAAACACACAACCTAGCAGACACCTCCAGGCTTTGTTTTCCATGGTAGAGATGCTGTACTATCTTTTTGGGCCCAGATGAGCAGTTAAGCTGAGTCATGAGCCTGCAGCTCTAGGGAGGGACATGCCTAGACTTCTGAGCCCTTGTTTTCTCTGAGACCTCTCTGGTCTATCCAGGAACTTCTGCCCCAAAGAAATAAATTACTCTGCTTTGTGTTTCATTTACAGGGAGTGGAGCTTGCTCGCTCTACGCGTTGCTTCACACTTGAGGATATCAATGGAAAAGTCCCCGGCATGGGCACAGGCGTGGGTGTGGACATGGGCATGAGCTTTATGGGACTGCCACTAGCTGACCCGAAACACTGTTCTAGGAATGGACAGATGGAGGCTGTGGTACTGATATGCTCATTGTGCCACCAGTACCTGTCAAGTGTGGGCTCTTGGCTTCTACCCTGCCAGCATTTGCTCTGTAAGGACTGCTTCCAGGGCTTGATCCAGCAATTAGGGCAGACTGCCAAGGCTCATGGGACTGGCCTAGATGGTAAGTACAAACGCATTACAGGTTCACCTCCTTCGATATAACAGGTCTTTTCCTGTTTTGTAGGAAGTGAATTTCAGGTGGAGAAAGAATCAGAATTTAAACACCCAGGGGACACTCATGGCTGAAAGCAATTCTTTGGGGAATCTCTGAGACAAAGCAAATCCTCTTGATGCCTAGTATATCTGTTGTGTAAGCTGGAACTTTTCATGTTTAGGATTTCCTTACTAAGAAGCCTGGGAAGGTTTCAATTCAAGGTTTGGCTGACTCCCCAGATGAAGAGGATGTGTTCTGCCTCACTAAAACTCCAAGGCAGAGGAGGAATGGCTGGCCTCATAGGGTTGGTCAGGAACAGATTTTGAACAGAATCACACTGACTAGTGAACCGTTCACTATTTAAGCTGCTGCCCAGCAGGGAGGAGCCTGTGTCTTGCTCCTGAGTGTCAGGTTTCCTAGGAAACAAGCGCATTGAGAACTGTGAAGTCCTTGGAGACAGGAACCAGGTCCCTTCATTTCAGTGTTTTAGCACAGGGCATGTAACAGAGCTACAGGGAGTATCCGTTGAATGTAATCATACAATGAAAAAGTCAAATAAGCTGGCAACACTTAGAAACATCATTGTCGATCTTTTCTGTTTGTTTTGTTCTTTGCAGTATTTCAAAAGTGATTTGTAGCACAAATCTAGCTCTCTTTAAGGCATTCTGGCATTGCAGTTAAGAGTGGACTTTCGCTAGACTAGGAATCGGTGTACCCATGGTGATAAGCTTCTCCAGTAGAAACTAGGGGATTTTGGTTTAGGCTCTTTGGCGGTTGTTGAGGGGAAGGTGATGGAGGCATCATTGTAGTCAAGAGACTGGGAAACAAAATAAAGATGCCTCAGGAACTGAGTGTGGCAACGGAACCTTAAGAGGCTGGGTTGGAAATCAAGGAGGAAGAGAAGAATACTCCTGTTGGGACATGTGACTACAGGTTAGGGGCTGCTGCAGCACTGGCTGTAGGAAATGATGTGAATACACTGAGTATATGCCCAACCTTCATGCAAGCCAACAGAGAAACAAAGTGTGCTTTTGTGGGTGGCCTTGGCCAGGCCATTTCTGAGATAGACCTGCAAAATCAGTTTAGCAGATTTGGAGAAGCTTCTAATGTGGAGATCATCACACAGAAAGATGACCAAGGAAACCCATAGAAAATCTTTCCATATTAACATCAAAGTAGCAGAGGCAGACCTGAAAAAATGTAAGACTGCCATATATTTTCTATAGTATTTGCCAGTTTGTGTCACTTGGAATAACTTTGGTTCTAAATCTAAGCCTCAGCAGCCACTTTTAAGTCATCCAGAGGGACAACCATGATCAAGAGAATTCTGGTATCTACAACTCAGCAGGTTTAGGTCCATACCATTTGGCATCAGCAGACAAGTGGTGGCACATTGCTAGTGGGTTTATTCAAAAACTGCTATTCTCAAATATTTTGGAAAAGGTACCAAACTTTCATAGAAACTGCTGGATACACATATCACACCGTATATTATGCCACACTCCCCCTCCTGCATCTGTTCAGTGCAGCTAATCCTTGTCATTAAATACTATTAAGGAGAAGGCTTTAGAATATACCCTTGTAAGACCATATCCTTGAAATTGTGAAATGGCTTGTCTATAAGTTTAGTAAAGCCAGTGGTCTTCAGTGAAGAAGGAAGGGGAGATAATCCATATTGCTACTGATGCAGTAATGTATTCTAGTTATTTGGAGGCTGAAAAATCAAAAGACACTGAAAAGTAAGTAAGGGGAACATGCTTATAGAGGAAGAGGGCCATCGGGTTCTTTTATAATTTTATTTGCAAAAAGACTGCTTTATTCTATTGTTCAGTGAAGAAATATATGTGACAAATGTGAAGTTGTGGTTAAGAATACATCAGTTAGGCTATGTGACCTGTGGCAGGTTATTTAAACTTCTAAGCCCCAGTTTGCTTATTTGATGAGTGACAAAGTATAGTGTTTGCCTCATAGTATTACTGTGAGGATTAAATTAAATGATACGTTTGTGCTTAGTATAGTGCCTACTACCTGGAAAATTCTGTTAGTGGTTATTATTAAGGAAACTGATAAATATTCAGAAAAATCAACTGCTAGGGCATAGCGATTCAAACATAGTTCATTCATTTGCAGTTAATTCATTTGCAAGTTATACAGTAATAATTGGTATGAGGTGATAAATAAAAGTAAGGTGCTGTAGGCCAGGCTTGGTGGCTTATGCCTGTAATCTGAGTACTTTGGGCGGCTGAGGCAGGAGGATTGCTTGAGGCCAGGAGTTCGAGACTACCCTGGGCAGCATAGCAAGACTCTGTCTCTACAAAAATTAAAAAAAAGAAAAGAAAAACAACTGGACATTCAGTTCCCATTACAGCAAGCAACTGTACTTAAAAAAAAAAGAAGATAAGATGCTATAGGATTCCAAAGTGTCCTCTGATTTGTCCTGAAAAGATTACATTAATGTTTCACAGTTACCATGTGGGAAATAACAATGAAATATTAAATAAATGTCACTTATTCAGAGCTTCCTGATGATTTATAAACAAATTACAAATAAATTTTGCTTTACAGTTTACACATTTTGCCTCATTCCAATCTAATAACACTGTGAAATAGGGAGTATGAGAACCCTTTTGGTAAGTGATCAATATGAGACAGGTCCTATGCCGCCTCGCTTCAGGTCTCATTTTCTTTCTTCCCCTTCCTCTGTGTCTCTTTGTGGTAAACAAGTCTACTTTTCTTGGTACTAAATAGTTAGAAAAAGCACATGCTGAAATATATTTTTTCATTGGGTAATAATATACCCAACTGTCTTCCAAGCTTGTGATCTACACGGTAGAACTTTGCTCAGGAGTGAATTCACACTCACCTGGAATACTGAACTGATGGGGAGATTCTAGGGAGAATCTTTGAGGAAAGAACAAACAAGCCTGAGCCATCAAGTACAACTCTTTATTTATATTTTTTAATTAAAATTTTTTAAATTGACCCATATAACATTATATATATTTATAGTGTACAACATGATGTTTTGAAAGTATAAGTACATTGTGGAATGACTCAATCCAGCCAATTAACATATTCATCACCTATATAGTTATCATTTGTGTGGTGAGAACACTTTGCATCTATTCTCTTAGCATCTTTCAAGAATATACTATATATTAACCACAGTCATCATGCTGTACAGTGGATCTCTTGAACTTATTCCTCCTATCTAACTGAAATTTTGTATTCTTTGACTAACATCTCCCCAGCCAGTCCACCCCCAACCACTCAGCCCTTGGTAACCACCCTTCTAGTCTCTACTTCTGTGAGATCCACTTTTTTAGATTCCACATGAGTGAGATCATATGGTATTTGTCTTTCTGTGAACAGATTATTTCACTTAACACAATGTGCTGCAGGTTTATTCATGTTACAGATGACAGGATTTCCTTTTTAATGGCTGTATAATATTCCACTGTGCATATATACCACATTTCCTTTATCCATTCATTCATCGATGGACACTTAGATTGATTCCATATCTTGGCTATTGTGAATAATGCTGCAGTGAACATGGGAGTGCAGATATCTCTTTGATATACTGATTTCATTTCCTTTGGATATACAGTAGGTCCCCCTTATCTGAGGTTTCGCTTTTCAAGTTTTCAGTTATCTGCAGTCAACCATGGTCCCAAAATATTAAGATACTTAGAGATCACATTCATGCAACTTTTGTTACAGTGTATTGTTATAATTATTCTATTTTATTATGTTATTGTTGTTAACCTCTTACTGTACCTAATTTGTCAATTAAACTTTGTCATAGGTATATATATATAGGAAAAACATAGTACATGTAGGGTTTAGTACTATCCACAGTTTCAGGCACCTGCTGGGTGTCTTCAAACATACCCCTCATGGATAAAGGGGACTACCGTATACCTAGTAATGGGATTGCTGGACCAAAGGCAGATCTTTAATTCCTACAGCCACAGTCTAGTTGAGATTCTCCCAGCAACTAGGAATATAGGTCTGCATCACATTTCAGGCTTTGAGGAGACCAGCTGGGCAAGATCTTCTAAAGCTAGTGATGGGGACCAGAGTAAAGGTAGGAGTGTGCTGAGTACACAGTGACTTAGCCATACAGTGGAATGGCTAGAGCTACAGACTGTGCAGAAAGGCTGGATATTGGAAATGGATCTACCCAGCCAATGAGAATATCTACTTGGGGATATTTGCTTTTAAGCCGAATTGGAAATGGTCCCAGCTAAAATTCTGTCTGGAAAGTTGGCCATTGATTACCAAAGTGATACTTTAAATAAATGTGGCAAGATTTGAAGGGAGCTATCATCCCTGAAGCTGACATGTACCATGTTCTGGCTCTGTGGTCAAGATCCCCAGGGTTGCCATGGTTTTATTAGTTGTTTTAGGGAGGGGAGATGGCAATTAATTGTATATGTCCTTCCCCATGTGAGTAAAAGGAAAATTATTTATTTTTTCTCTTCAAATCACCTAAAAGACAAATTGTGGCTGGGAGACTTTGATTCTGAGCTGCAAATTCCGGAATCTACTTTTTTAGTATCTTACTTTTCCCATTTTCAAAGGGGGCATGCAATTGAGATGTGGGAAAAACCCTGGTCTGAAAGTCACAGCCCTTGGAGTTTGTCTGGACTCTCTAGTACTAATTGACTGGGCAACCCTAGGCCTTTTTGGCTTTTAAGGCTGTACTTGATGAGCTCTAAGAATACCAAATAAGCACCATAGTCCATGCTTCCTGAAGCTAGTGAAAGGTGACAGCATATCCCTTGTACACTGCTAATGCTGAAAGGGGGAGCAATCACTGTCCTTCAGTGGGTAGGCCTTGGGGCTTTAGGAAGATCCAAAGAGAGGGAACTGATGCAAGATGCTACAACCTTAGAGTCAGAGAGGGAAATGACTCTTATCTTAATGAGCAGCTCAGCTGGAGGGACTCTAATGGTCTTGGGCTAGAATGGGAGGCAGAGGCATGGGGTGAGATCTCAGCTCCAGGAGCCTGGGAGGCAGGTGACTGCTGTTTGCTTATTCGAGGTGCTGAACACTGTGTCCAACCTTGTGCGGTCTGTTGTGGGCAGTAACCCAAGTCTCCTAGGTGGAGGGCAGGCTGCTGAGCTGGGCTGAGCTGGGTGTACAGCAGGTGCAGAAGCTGGAGCTCTGGAGCCCTATTAGTAGGGTGGCTTTTTAGTTCATGAACAGTTTCCTCACCTTAATTGGCTCTCAAGGGCCCTGGGAGTAGCACTGGCACCTCAGAACAGTACCCGTTACTGGGAGAGCAATTCCCTAGGTAATGGAAAGAAGGAAGGCTGTGTTTTGGGGGAATGTGCTTGCTGCTGCCAGTACTGCTTAGGAGGCTACAGCTAGAACAGATTTGTTGAGGGAGGGAGTTCAAGGTGACTGTGATTGATGGACGAGGTCTTAGGGAGGCCCCTTGTCTGCTGGAACTCTCTTATTCAGGAAGGACCAGTCATGGCTGAGTGCTGTGGAGGCCAGAGAGCAGGAAACGCCCTAATCTCCAACCCCTCACTGCATAGATGGGACATCAGGAGTCCAGAAAGGGCTAGAATCCTACTGAAGGTCCCATAATTGATCACTTGGAGAGCCAGGAAAAAAGTCCAGTTCCCTTGCCTAATAGTCCAGAGCTTGCCTGCACTTGAGGGCCAGTAGAAACTGCAGACCTAGAGTAAGATGTTGCCCTTGGTTCCCCCACTGTCTCTCTTTACAGGGCCAGTTGGAAATGGGATCAGTGGCTTTGCATGGAGTGTGTCAGTGTATCAGTTTTTGTATTGACTCTTAAGATTTGGGGTGAGAAGGGATAGAGGTGCTACCTGGGTCAATGAGGATCGATCAAATGAGATAAGCATGTAGTCGTCCTGTCTGTATCTTCTGTATTCCACTGTGAGTACTTTCTTGGCATAGAAAGTCTATCTCACTGCCAGGTGGTTCCTAGGAGCATGGGTTCTGAAAGATGTGGACCATGTATCTGTCTCCAGCCTCAGCCAGTCACTTGGCTTTCATGCCCAGATTCTGACTCTTGGCTCAGATATGCTGCCTGGCTCTGCCCCCACAGTCCCTGGATACCCCTGCCTGACCTCAATTTGTTCTCTTTTCTTTCTATAGTGATATTTTTTTCTAACCTCACTTTACTTAGTGCCACTGTGGTTATGCTCCCAAATCCTCTAGCTTTGACCCCGATCAATCCCTCTGACTCTGGACCTGCAATTCTAGCTACCTAAAGGCTACAGAAACTTAGCATGGCCTTCAAGGCTTTTTCCAGTTTGGTTCCAAAACTAATTTTGTAGCCTTATCTCCTGCCATTTCTCTACATCTTCTAGCCTTACCAATCTTTCCAAAGAGGCCTCATACTTTGACATCTATATTTCTCTGTTTATGATGTTCCTTCCTCCTAAAAGTCCTTATCTTGTTCGTAACATCCTATCCAAACATGAAGGTCCAGTTCAGTTGTGATCCAGTTATAAGTACTAGAGTTCACAGGGATGGGAGTGGGCTTGGGAACAAGCAGAAGCCCCATAATCAGACTTTTACTCTGAAGGGTGAGGCTAGAATAATTTAAGGAGCTTTAGGCCAGGAGTAGGCAAACTTTTTCTGCACAGGGCTAGATAGTAAGTATTTTTGGCTTTGTGTATCATACAGTCTCTGTTACAATTACTCAAATCTACCATTGAAGCACAAAAGCAACCATAGACAATACGGAAATGAATGGACATGACCGTGTTCTTTATTTACAAAGACAGGCGGACTATGGTTTTCTGACCTCTGTTTTAGGCTCCATCTGGGGAAATTGGGTGGGTTTGAATCTGTGGGTGACACCAAGTAGGAATAGCTGTACAGGAACCAGGCAGGGTCAGAAAAATATGGAAGAGAATCTCAGAATAGTGTTAGGATGAGGCATGGGGAGAAGGCAGGGCAAATACTAAGAACAGGAGGGAGCTAATTTTGGCTGGAATATGGGATGTTTGAAGGAGAGAAGTGGTAACTCTGTTCAGAAAGGAAATTTAGGGCCAAATTGTAAATGATCTTGATTAATTTAAGCTATTCTATGGACAGTGGGGAGCCATTGAAGGTTTTGGTCGGTGGATTGTGATCAAATCTGTATTTTATAAAGTCATTCTGGCTCAGTGAGAAGGACTATTGGAGGAAACAGGACTGGATACAGGAAGACCTGCTAGGCTACTGCTGTTGTCCAGGCCATTGGTTCCTGATTGCTGATCCTTGAACCAGTGCTGGTCTGGGTGCCTAATAATTAATTGGGAAACTTGCTGAAAATACAGATTCCTGGTCCCACACCCACATCCAAGATATATGGATTTGGTAGATTCAGGATTTCTAGAATCCTCTAGATTTGGGAATCACTGGTCCAGGCGAGGCAGGGTGAGGCCTGATCTTAATAGGGTATGGATGCCAGAGAAAGGAGGACGTAAGTAAAATGAGATTTGGCAACTGTTCTCTTCCTCCTCCTGGTACCTGTCTCTGTTCATGGCAGCCCATCCACTTGATTCCTGTTCTTCACACACCACCACTACCCCCAAATCCTAATTTGGTCATGTCCTATCAGTTCTCTTTGAAATGACTCTTCTGTCCCTTTTTTCCATTTCTACCCTCATTCAGGTTCCCATTAATACTCAACTGGACAAACGTCTTCCCTGACCTCCCTGTGTCCCATCCATCAAGACAATCATAAAGCCCAGCTTTGTCACTCTCCAGAACTCTTTTGGGTTGCCTTTTCTTTTAGGGTAAAGATCAAGCTCTTTACCTTAGCATTTAGGGCTTACTCTCCTGCCAATCTTTACAAGCTCATTTGCTGCTACGCCCCCTCATCTGATTGCTCTGTGCTTTTGAATTTGTGCTGTTACTTATAGTCTTGCCCCATCCTAATGTCTTTCCTCCAGTTCAACCCTGTTTTTCCTTCCCCTGTTTCCTGCCTACTTGTGTGTGATTGTATCTCCCTGGGGGGTAGAGTTAGCTGCCAAGGGACACCTCCGAGGACTTTCATGCATCATAAATGTGTGTCTTCTCTGTCTGAAGTCCTAATCCTCTGCCTGTGACGGACAGTTGGTCACTATGGCAACAGACTGTGACGTCACAGGATAAGGACTTCAGGTGAAGTGACAGGAGCAGGTGAGTATGTAGGAGATAGATTTTAATGTCCGTCGAAGGCCCCCCCCAAACACCCTCCTTCAATGCTGGGGGCATGGAGGGATATCTCGGGCTCCTGCTGTTTTTTAAAATGATGCGGTGAGAGTGTGTGCCTGGCTTCTGCGTGCTGCAGCAGTGTAGGGCTGACAGAGTGTGTCAACTTGAGCTCTGGCTGTGCAGGCACCGCTGCTGCGTGAGCCTGTTATTCCATTCTGGATTGCTATTTTCATACCCAGATTGCATCATTCTTCCTACGTATAAACAGGGGGTCCCCAGGGCCCTGCAGCTACTCACTTCTCCACCAACACTGTTGTTGTGATGAGCTCTATTTAAATGAGCTGCCGGATCGGGGCAGGTTCCAGCCACACATGAGCACTATCATTCTGGGGAACATGGAGGGCTGAAGGATTTTTGGATCGAGTCCTAAAAGGCTGAGAATGATGGCCTCCCGAGCTGTGCAGAGGGCGACAGAGCTAGTTCCTGAAAGTTGAAAATCTCGTTTTCTTCCTTCTGAGCTTCTATTCCAAGGCACCCAGAGGATTAGGAAGGAGATGCAGCTAGGAAGAGAGTCGCCTCTTTGAGGTCTCCTTGCTGTTCAGTTTGGGAAAATTGCTGCAGAGCCTTCAAGATAACAGGAACAGGAGGAGTCAACCAAGCCCTTTCTTGCAGGAGTATCTCAGGTGAGCTAGAGACATGCAGCCCTGGCTGAGGATGCATCAGAGAAGGGAGGAGAGGATCGAGGCTGCTCCCCCTACCCTACCCAGTACCCATTTCCTGAGGCTTAGGCCCTGTAGTCCGGCTTTCTGCAGCATGCAGGGTGGGTGTTCCTGGGCGCTTGGTAAGCACCATCCTCTGGGACCTGTGGTGGTCTCACCTGTCGCTCCTGTGACTTTTCTCTCAGGTGTTGCTGTAATCATAGGACAACAGGGCCACAGGTAAGCCTGCTGGCAGCCAGGGGCAGAAGCAGCAGTCACCTTAGGGGTGATTTGGATCAAAATCTGCCTTTCTATCAGGGATCGGGTATCTGGGGAGTGGATGCAGTGTGTTTCTCGAAGGTGGTGCTGCTCTGAGTTAGGGGCTAGAGGAAGACTTCAGAGGCTGTGTGGTGGGGGCCTTAGCTGATGCTCATTATACTGGGACTGCCTGGGGGTGGGAAGGCAGAAATCGTAAGTGAGGATGGCCAGCCTGCCAGAGGATAAAACCAGACTATTTTTTCTCCTTGCATAGTACCTGACAGAGGCATAGGGGAGGTAAAGTGTTTTACCTGTGGCTACAGAGGTAATCAGGTACTGCTCAGTAGTTCAAGGTATTACCTGTGTTCTACGAGGGCTGTGTGATTTTTAGCTAAGTCCTTCCCTCTCTCAGGGCCTCCATGTTAGTCTGTGTGGTAGGCAATTGGCTAGAGAAACAGTGAAAGTCTGTCCAGCTTTGGTTCTACAGGTGGGAAGAGGCAGAGGAGCACCGGGCTGCTCCAGTGGACGCTGTTGTTCTGTTGGGATCAGAGCTTAGACCTCAGCTGCAAAGTTTCATAGATCCTGGACAAGAGCTGTGGAATGGAGGGCTTCCTAACCCTCAGATGGTTGCTTAGCGTTGGGTCAGGCTTATGCACTTGGGGTGTATATGTCCTCATTTGGTGGCCTGAGCTGACTCAATACCAGCTTTCTGAGACCTCTGTGAGATTTTTTCTCCTACCCTAGCCCTCTGGTGCCCAGGTTGTGTTGGCCTTGCTGTTCATATCTGAAGGGTAGACTACCCAGCGTAGGTCCCCCTTGCTGCCTCACTAAGTCCTGGGCTCAGCACACTCTCTAGGCCCCAGCAGCAGTTGCTGTAGTGCCAAACCTCAGGCTGCCTCTAAGCTTGCTCACGGGTCCTTCAGTTGAGCTGGGAGTCTGAGAAGGCAAAATGTGTCTTCCAACTCCATACCAACCCCCAGGGTACCTGGGTATCAGGTCACTCTCTGCCCTTTTCTCTGCCGGAAGAGAAATATATCACAGCTGCATTCAGAATCTTTCTTAACTTCTAGGAGCCTCTTTTAAAAACTAGGTGAGCTTGCCTTTCTCAGCTGCATGATATAGGGAACAGAGCTATCAGGCTGAGCCACAGGGGAAACGGGTGCTCTCTCTAAGGTGCTGGTTTTCAAACTTGGTTATACATGGTAATCACCTGGGGAATTTTTTCTTTTTTTAGAGACAGGGTCTCGATACATTGCCCAGGTTGGAGTACAGTGTCTATTTACAGGTGTTATCATGGTGCACTACAGCTTTGAACTCCTGGGCTCAAGCAATCCTCCTGCTTCAGGCTTCTGAGTAGCTGGGACTGCAGGCATGTGCTACTTTACCCAGCTATCTGGGGAATTTTTTAAAAACTGATACTTGGACCCTACCTCATGAAACTTTGATTTAATTGGTATGAATGTAAACTGGATATCAAGATATTTAAGAGTTCCCCTTACGATTTAAATTTGTAGCAAAGTTTGAGAACCACTGCTCTATAGAATGAAACTGCCTCCAGATTTATTTTCTCCAGGCAGAAAAATCTCCATTTCACTTGCTTTTTCTCAAAAGATCATATTTCTTAAAACTTTATTCCCAGCTCCTCTGGAGTCCAGAGCTGAGTCCAGGTCATTATTAGAGTCTGATAATTATTATGGAATATTTTATTTATAATAAAATTATCTAGTTAATTAAAATAAAATTATTTGTTTATAGTTGAATTATAGAGAAGTATAGTTTAGTGGAAAGGGTATGGGTTTTAGAGGTGAACAGACTTGGGTTCCAATTGTAGTTCTGCCCCTGCCTTGTGTGATCTTTGACAGGTGACAACTTCTTGAAGCCTCAGTCTCTCCAACTGTAAAATAGGGACAATGCCTATCTCTGAGAGGTAGTTTGATGATTAAATGAGATAACACATAGAGAGTACCTGGTTCAGAGAGTAGTGGTAAACAGTTGTAAATTTGTCCCACACCTCTTGGGGGCAAGTGTTTGCTCTCGATGGACTGAATGTCCTCAGTTTTCAGAGCTGCTCTCCTAGGCCCCTAGGCTCCCAGAAGCACCACTGGTGCCTGTAACTTCCTCATTCCGGAAGCAGAGGCCCTTTACTGAGGGTAATCTTGTGGCCTTGGGTCCTGGCTCTTTATTCCTCAGAATTAATGTTCCTATACATGAAATAAAAGTGCAAGGCTGTTGCTTGAGTAATTCAAACAGAAAAAAAGCACTAAATCTAAATAATATTTTATGTACAATGCAATTTAAATATGTTTTCATAACTAAATTAATATTAAATATTGCAATTAGATGTTTGGTTATTTTATATATATATATATATCCATAGCTGTAAGAGTTGATCTGTTCCAGTTGTCTAAAATAAAACTTTGTTTTGGTATCTTCATTGAAGAAGGGGAATCATCTTAAAAAAATAAAAGCTCAAGGTTCGCACAGCTCGATGGGGCTTAGGGATCTTCCGAGGGAAGAGAAGAAGAATTGCTGGACTAAGGTGTTGTGACACAAAGAGAGTAAGGTCCTCTGTGTCCACTCTGGGACCCGTAACCTCCCTGGGACAATGCTTGCACCACTGTGATGATTCCCCATCTCTACCATCTGCTGCAATAGCCCCTCTTTGGAGGGATGATCTTTTAAATTCGTCCCCCACCCTTCAGCTACAAGCTTGTCTTCTGACTTTCTGACAAGGATGATAACTGGGTTGCTGTTTGGCTGTCTGTTCCTTCCCATCTTGCCCAGGGGAATATTTATGAAACCTCGTTGCTGTAGGCAGAGTAAAAGGGTTGGATAATCCATATTTCCTTGCTATTCCTATTCCCCTTATTTTAATGATGCAGAAAGTAAGGAGCAATGGAAGGGGGTCACTTGCTCGAGGTTACACAGTCAGGTAGTGCCAGCCCTGGGCCTGGAATCCACACTTCTTAATTCACAGCCTTTTCCAACCACCACACCTCTGCTTTCTTTTATTGTCTTGGGCTGGCTTTTTTCTATCACCCAGAAAACTTCCAGGTGGCTTCTTACTACTTTCAGTGGCTGTGAGTGCAAGGAATACACATGGAACACATAAGCCCAAAAGAAATACCATAAGTCCTCACTTAACATTGTCAGTAGGATCTTAGAAACTGTGACTTTAAGTGAGATGACATATAACAGCTCTTCAAATAACATGGTTTGGTTATAACATTGATGAGAAAAAAAATTGATTTTATTTTATGTTGTCTCACTTAGCATTGCAGTTTCTAAGAAGCTGTTGATGATGTTAAATGAGGACTTAACTATATTATTGTCTGATCGGCTAAAAATCAGGCAATATCCTTTAATATCAATTGTGGATTATTTTTGTATGCAGACTTGAACAGATAGTTAAAATGCAATGTGATATTTGTTATACTAGAAGGATGTTCAGAGTGCTGTGGAAACTGAGAAGAGGGACTAATTAACTTATCCTGGGGGAAATTAACCCTGCTTCTCAAAGGTGGAACATTTGAACAGGTTTGAAAGGATGAATAGGAGTTTATATGAAAAGGAGGAGAGCAAGAAAAAATATTTAAGGAAAAAGGAATAGCATTTTTATAGACAGAGTCATGCAAAGGTTTGGTGTATTGGGTTTGGGGCTAGAATGAAGCTAGAATGAGAATAGAGAAAGATAAGGCCAATTTGGAAAGGGCCTTGAATGCCAAGCTGAGGATTTTGGCTTTAAGGCCAAGGGAGGTAGAGGATGTGTGATGACACGTTATCTGACCTGTTCAGTTTTTTTCTCTTTTTTTCATTCTGCTAATGAGGCTATGTTTAGTTAAATTTGGGCATTTGGTACTAGGGAGTTGGAGGCCTTGTAGAAATCACTTTCAACAATTAGAGCATCTATCCTGGGGTAGATGAGGAGGGTGTCCCCAGGGTGAGCCAAATAGAAGGGAGGGATAGTAACTTTATTCCCCTGGATGATGTCACTTGTGGAGGGCATCTTTCTTCACTTATGGCCACTGTTCTTGACAGGCAGGAGAATATCCAGGAGATTCCAGATGCAGTTCTGTCATTAACACCAATGGCTCTGCAAAGACTCAAGGGTTTTTCTTTTTTTTGCCCAAGGGAGTGGGATGGGAAGAGTATTAAATTATTATTTTATTTTATTTTTTTTTAGAGACAGAGTCTCACTCTGTTGTCCCAGATTTATAATAAAATTATCTAGTTAATTAAAATAAAATTATTTGTTTATAGTTGAATTATAGAGAAGTATAGTTTAGTGGAAAGGGTATGGGTTTT
>NW_012150174.1:10810014-10881960 GCF_000956105.1 Propithecus coquereli
GTCCCAGCTGGAGTACAGTGGCATGATCGTAGCTCACTGTGACCTCGAACTTCTAGGCTCAAGTGATCCTCCCATCTGAGCCTCCCAAGTACCTGGGACTACTGGCACACATCACCATGCCTGGCTAATTTTTAAGTTTTTTTAGAGATAGTGTCTTGCTATGTTGCTCAGGTTGGTCTTCAACTCCTCGCCTCAAGTGATCCTCCCGCCTTGGTCTCAAAAAGTACTGGGATTATAGGTGTGAGCCACTGTGTCCGGCCTAAACTATTATTTTAAATGATTCTGTGGATTTTGATTTTTTTCAGGGTGTATCAGTTAGCTTTTACTGCATAATAAGCCATCCCAAAACTTAGTAGTTGAAAAAATTAAACTTAGTTCATGATTCTATAGGTTGGCAGTTTAGGCTGGGATTCTTGGGGTGGTTCTGGTTTGGGTTGGGCTTAGCCAATCTTGGCTGTGTTCAGTACTGTGTCTGTGTTCAACTAGTGGGTTAGTTGGGACTAGCTGGTTTATGATGGCCTCAGGTGGGATGCCTGAGACAACTGAGGCCTCTCTTTGCATGCTGTCTCCTCTTCCAGCAATCTGAATCCCGGGGTAGATTTTTCACTTGATAGTCTTAGAGTTCTTAGAGAAAGAGCAGAATTATATAAAGCTACTTGATGTCTAGGCTTGGAACTTGTTGATTGTCACTTTTGCTGCATTCTGTTGGCCAAAGGAAGTCATAAGGCCGGCCTAGATTCAAAGGGTGGAGAGTCCTACCTTTTGATGGTAGGATTGCAAGGGTATGGTTGCAAGGAGGGGAAGAATTTGTGGCCATTTTTTTCAATCAACTACTCAGACTAACTTTTATCACTAGGGAGAGTTGATGATTGAGGTTGTTGCCTTACTGTGAATGATACATGAGGAATCTTTTGAATTCAAAGACTATATTCATAGAGAACCATGCGCTTTCTCAAGTATTATCAAATTTAATCTTCACAGCAATTCTTAATTCCCCTTTCTGTTTTACATATGAAGAAACTGGGGTACAGAGGAATTAAGTGAGATTAAGTGACTTGCCCGGGGTCATTGGGTGGTAAATCTGGTATTTGGACTTACATTCGTCTGACTGTAAGTCTAGAGCAACTGCCATTGTATCATTCTTTTCTATTTTTTTTTAATTTCAGCATATTATGGCAGTACAAATGTTTAGGTTACAAATATTGCCTTTGCTCTGCCAGAGTCAGAGCTTCAAATGTGTCCATCCCCTAGATGGTGCGCACCACACCCATTAGGTGTGTCTATACCCATCCCTTCCTCCCCCCTCCCATCTGCCCAACACCCAATGAATGTTACTACCAAATGTGCACATAAGTGTTGATCAGTTAATACCAATTTGATGGTGAGTACATGTGGTGCTTGTTTTTCCATTTTTGTGATACTTCACTTAGTAGAATGGGCTCCAGTTCTATCCAAGATAATACAAGAGGTGCTATATCACCATTGTTTTTTGTGGCTGAGTGGTACTCCATGGTATACATAATACCACATTTTATTAATCCACTCATGTATTGATGGGCACTTGGGTTGTTTCCACCTCTTTGCAATTGTGAATTGTGTTGCTATAAACATTTGAGTGCAGATGTCTTATTGATAGAATGTCTTTTTTTCCTTTGGGTAGATGCCCAGTAATGGGATTGCTGGATCAAATGGTAGTTCTACTTGTATGTCTTTGAGGTATCTCCACATTACATGAGATAAGGCAGAGAAACTGGTGGTACTGCTGCATTCACTGCCATAGCCAACCCCTTTCCAGGTCATCCTCATCCTCGGACACAGGTGTCTTGCTCTGCTCAAGGGGCTTATTTCCTCATTCCCAGTGGGGTGGCTGCTCTTAGGGTGGGCCTGGAGAGTCACTATAGTCTCCAAGATGGCAGTCTCATGCCATTATATAGTTCAGAAGCCCACTGTGCTGAGGAATGTGTTAGAGAATGTTGCATTTCTCTGGAGAGAGGGAATAGGTCAAGCTGTTCATAGGTGAAACATACATATATATGGTGCACCCAACAGGAACTACGTGGAGATAGCCCAGCAATAGACCTCTGAGACCTGGGGGCAGACTGATCAGTATTGTCTATAAGAAGAGGAAAATACCTCCTAGATAAGCAGGCATGCAACCTTGCTTTTCTAGGAGGCTCTAGCTTTGAGATTTTTATTAATCTTGCTACATGGTAACCTTAATAACTGGAGCTATGTCCTGGCTAAATTGACTCTCTGGCTCTTGGCCAGTGATGGGAGCTGGGTTCTTGGATATGGAATGAGGAATGGGAGCAGCAGGAAGGCCCCTAATTATCAGAACCAGAAAAGGGGTGGGCCTTTAGTAGCATGATTTATGGGGATGGGAAGAAGATGGGACCAGGTAAATATAAGGATGTGAGGAGACCAGATGGTTTGTAGGGCAGGCCACTAATGGGGTGGTCATGTTCAGGTTACCTCATGGTAAATGTAGGCTATGGCATCACATATAGCTCATTTTGGCATGAGTGGGTATTGCCACATATCTTAGTGTACTAGAGAGTTTTGTATCTAGGCCTCATGTATAATCTGCCATGTTGCTCTGACTCTGCTGTCTTTCTTTCCCTCCTCCTCCCCAGAGCTCATCTGCTGTCCTGGGTGTAAGCAAGTGTACCTTACCAGGGATGTAACTGAACATTTTTTTCTGCAGTGCGTTCCTGCTGCGCAACCCAAGATGGCCAGGGTAAGTCAGGACAAGGAAAGAAGCAATTGATCCTTTTCAGAAATCTGTGAGTCCTGTGTCCATAGGTCTGTCTATTCACTCATCACTGCATCTGACTTGTTATTCCTTTATCAGATTGCCCAATCATTAACCATCCTTCCATCCTTCTATTTAGAAAAAAAGAAAAATGTTTGAGTTGGGGAAAGCAAAGAGGGAGTTTTCTATTAAGTGAAAATTACAGGCTTTTTTGTTTTTAGTGTTAATGCTTTGAGCAGAAGGTGAATGCTTTCTTAAAGTACATTAAGAATTGTTTAACATATCTAGATATTTTTCTCTCTCTTATAGCTTTTACCGAAAAATAATTAGCACTGGGCTTTTATTTTCTTTTCTATACCACTGAGTTGAAATTCGTACACCAGCCTGGATTAAATGGGCTCATTAATCTTGCCTGTATTTAACAACTATCACCTTTTTCCTGAATTTCTTAAATTTTACATCATTTTCTGACTGATACCCCTTTTGTTCCTTTCTCCACTAGAGTAGCCTTGCCACTACATTTTATTCATTCACTAATTTACTTCCTTATTCCTGTATCTAATTCTTACTGAATGTCTGACATGTGCCAGGCCCTGTGCTATGTGCGAGGGACATAGATTCATGTACTCTACCTTCGAGGATTTCATAGTTACATTAGAAAAACTTCCAAAATCCACAACAGTTTGGTGGCCTGTATGATCCAGGCACACACAGGCCAAGTTTTCCCAAATCTCCTCTTCTCTTGATATTTTATATCAGACCTAGCAAGATATTCACTGACCAAATAAATGAACATTTGGACTAGGAGATGCCTAGGTACTCTCAGACCAGGCAAACCCCAGGTGTGAAAGCACAGCTCTGAAAGTTGGTCTGTACTTGCTCTTTCTTGACTGTATTTGATCATCTTTCTGTGTATTCCCACATTTGGGGCTTTCTCCTCTCTGAAGGCATGTTGAATTTTCTGCTTTTGCCTGTACTTTCCATCTATTATAACAGTTTCCTCCTTTGTCTGCCTGGTGAACCTACTTGCCATTCAGTATCCAACTCAATTGTTAACCTTTCTGTGAAAACTTTCCTAGCCGCTCCTAGACGGAGTTCCTGGAAACCTCCCTATGCTTCCTTAGTACTTTTTGTACCCTTTTGTCACAGCATTACCCATCTAACAGGTACCATCCTGTGCAGGCTGTGCATACCTTGAGGTCAGGTCCTTGGCTTATGCATCCGGTGTCCGCAGCCTCAGCACAGGACTAGTGTGAATAGCCCCTGGAGCAGCCACTGTTCTTTTAGTCACAAAGGGTACTTTCCTTGACAAGCCCCCATATGTCACCAGGCAGCTCTCCAGAATAGATTACACTCCCAAATAGTGGAGGAACGGCCATACAGGACTGCAGTCCTTAGAGTGTTTGCCACTTGTAAGGCAAGTCCAAATGAGGATATTGTCAGTAACTCCAGAACTCTCTGCTTCCAGAACTGCTCCGAGTGCAAAGAGAAAAGGGCAGCGCACATCCTCTGCACCTACTGCAATCGCTGGCTGTGCAGCTCTTGCACAGAGGAGCACCGGCATGGCCCTACCCCTGGTGGCCCGCTCTTTCCCCGGGCCCAAAAGGGATCTCCAGGTACCAGTCACCCCTCTTCCCTACCCACTCCCATGCATAAAGCAGTACTGAACCCTAAAATCCCTGGAGAAACAGCTCTTTGACATTGTTTCCTTTCTGAGGGAGAAGGTAGGGGTAGTCCTAGAGCCTTTACTAAAGGAAGAAAGTCTCCTTCAGAGTCAAAGGGGTAACTTACTCTAGTCTCTCCCTGTTGGAGGTGGGTGTGGGTGAGTGTGGGTAAGATGGTGCAGGGAGCAATAGCCTTGAATTATCATGGAAGTTAGCTGGGTTCCCTACCTTTTACCTCTATTTGGAGCAATCACACCTCACTTCTACTTAGTTACATGATTAACTTGATAGTCTGGATCAGAGGTTATCCATTTGTTCATCCCACATCATTTATTTTATTTTATTTTTTAAATTTTTTTATTTTTTTTTAAACACATACTTTTTTATTAATCCCTTCAAATACACTGTAAAAAATTTTGTTATTACAAAGAAAAAAATCCCAAAACCTGAGAACAAACTCAAGTGGTCACTTGAACTTGCGGCTGAGAGAGGGTTCAGATCCGTCTGATCTTACCACCTCCTTTTTTTTTTTTTTTATTTCAGCATATTATGGGGGTACAGATGTTTAGGTTACATATATTGCCCTTGCCTCCCCCCACATCATTTAATTTAAATGACAGTCTTTTTGAAAGTCTTTTCCCAAGGCCCCTGAATTGTGGGAGGGGTTTTACATTTGTCAAACCCACAGGAACCAGAGTTCATGATCCATGTGATCTAGCCTGGAGCCTGGCAAGACTGGGTAGCTGGTTTCAGCCCTGTAGTAATAGAACCCCGATTAATGAAGAGGTTTAGGTTAATTTTGGAGGATTCATTATTCTGCAAGAGATCCATGTGCAGCAGTAGCCAGTACCTTCTTCAGCCTCTGGCAGGTGATGGAATGCTGGGGTTTGGTGGTGTGCTATTTCTAGACAGCTGGGAAAATCCAGCCAGGCTAAGCCTGAGTTCCTCCTTGTGGCCCTGGAGAGGCATATCCTGTTTGTACCACCCTCCCCCAAGCTTTGTATCTCTGTGGTGTCCACTGAAGGCCAAGGGCTGCTCAGCAAAACTTAACCTAGAGGTCTACCTGAGCAAGAGAAGCCCACTTTCTCCATCTTCTCTGGCAGGAGTGAATGGTGGTTCTGGGGACTTCACCTTGTACTGTCCTCTACACACACAGGAAGTACTCAAGCTATTCTGCGAGACCTGTGACGTGCTTACATGCCATAGCTGCCTAATGGTGGAACACAAAGAACACAGGTGGGGCTGGCGGGCTGCCTGAAGTGGACTTGGGAGGGCTCTGGACTCCTTATTTGTGCGAGCTCTGGGCTCCCAGTGCATCAAAATCCTCTCCCTGCCCAAGCCAACCTGCAGCCCCTGGGCTGAAGTTTTTCTCTGCTCTCTTTGGGGGGCTTCTTTGGAAAAGGCCTAATGGGCCAAGAACCTATAGTTCCTTGGACTTTCGTAGATGTAATCACAACCTTCATGGACCTGGCCGAGACAATGCACTGTGGGGACTCCTGCTTGCCTGGCATGCTCTGAATAGAACTCAGCCTTCCTCAGCTTTTTCTCTGCCTCATCCCCTAGGTGCAGACATGTTGAAGAAGTTTTGCAAAACCAGAGGATGCTTCTGGAAAATGTGACAACACAGGTGGCACATAAGAAATCCAGTCTACAGACATCTGCAAAGCAAATCGAGGACAGGTAGCACAGGCTAGAGCCTTGCCAGCGCTGGAAATGCTCTGTTATCTCCCATCCTGGGTTCCGGTACCAGGCTGTCAGATGTAGTGCCTATGAAGAAGACATGTGACCAGCAGATGTGGGCATATGTCCTGGTATTAGAGGTCTCAGGAACAGTGAGGGATCTTTGGGTCATCATCTTGGGACTGAGGCCAAGCTAGGTCAGAATGATCAGAGTGAGTCTGGGCCAAAGTATGAACTTATGAACTAGCTAGAAGTAGATGCTTGAGAATAAGGTGCAGAGAAGATAGTGGGGAAGAGAGTGCTGTTTATTATGAGGGTGTAACAAGTCAGTGGCAATCTGCTCTTTATTACCCTTTTCCTAGTGTTTTCTGTACAAATCTATAAATGATATCAAATCATTGATATTTTACATAGGAAGAGGAATTAGTAGGTACTGAGAGTTCATCATGTGTCAGACACTGGGTTGGGCATCATACATGCATTATTTTGTTCAATTCTTTTAATTCTTTCTGTCAGGATTATCTCCATTTTACTGATGAGCAGATTGCGGTTCAGAGAGGTTAAGTGACTTATATGAGGTCACACAGCTAGTCAGTGACTGTGCTGGGTTTGGAAGCTAGTCCTGTAGTAACTTCAAAGCCCATGCTCTTTTTTAAAAAAACAACTTCACTGAGTTATAATTTACATACCATAAAATCACCCTTTTAAAATGTATAATTCAGTGGCTTTTATTATTTTCACAGAATTGTACAACCATACGTAATCACTATCTACTTTTAGAACATTTTCATCACCCCAAAAAGAAACCCCTTACACAGTATTAGTCACTCCCCATTCCCCTGATACTCCCCACCCCTCAGAAACCACTAGTCTGTTTTCTGTCTCTGCCCATCCTCTTTTTACCTCAGAGCACCATTTATTGGAGTGTCCTCCTTTTTAAGACAGCAAATTCTGTGAAATCATACCTGTACTCTTTCTCTTGGTCTTGCCTCTAGTGCTGTGCCAACTGGTGAGCTGCTAGGTTTACCTAGAGAAAACCAAGTTGAACTTTGTGCCATTGGCCAGCTTAAATCAAGTGGCCTGGGTTGTGCAAAGGGCAGGGTGATAGAGGAAGGTTCTCTTTTCTTTATATTTGGTATCTGCTGGACCCTGATATTAATAGGCAGTCTCCAAGTTTGGCTCTTGTGTTTGCTGTCTCTCAGTCCTTATAGGCCATGAGGAAAGGGCTCACCATGTTTTTTGTCCCATTATGTTTACAGGATTTTTGAAGTGAAGCATCAGCATAGGAAGGTGGAAAACCAGATCAAAATGGCCAAGATGGTTCTGATGAATGAGCTGAACAAACAGGCCAATGGGCTCATAGAAGAGTTGGAGGTATATGTGGACAGATGCATGAGATGAATGGGTTCTGTTCTCTCACTGGGTCAGAAGCCAGGCACATACCAAACAGTCCCAGGGCCCAGGGCTGTCTGGGTTAGAATTCAGATATGTAGTTTCCATGGCTCTCTGCTGCTCCCTGTATCTTAAAATGTCCAACCTCATTTTGGGAGGATGGCTCATTAAGGGCTGGAAAATCAGTTCAAATTCTCATCAATGCTATGGGTCTTAGGCAGTTACCATTCTTGACTGTGCAGGGTTAATAGTCTAGGAAGAGAGAGTCACAAAACAACCCACCTTCTTCAGCAAGGTATACCCAAGAGATGTAGACATTCATTCATTTCCTCATTCATTTATCACCCATTCCATCCCATATTGCACTATAAAGTCTCCCACCATCTCTCCTTCCACTCCCCCATCCATCAGTAGCTCATGGCAGCACTCTGTCCTGCTATTCTCCTCTCAGGGGTGTAGTCTCATCTGATTCCATCAGTGTTCACACTGACATACTCAGGCCACCAAACTTCCCAAGCAGGCAGACTTCAGTCCAAGAACAGAATCAGGGACTCTGTCTTCTCTCCTTATACCCAGGGTATTACTAATGAGAGAAAGCGGAAGCTGGAACAGCAGTTACAGAGCATCATGGTTCTCAACCGTCAGTTTGAGCATGTGCAGAATTTCATCAGCTGGGCTGTCTGCAGCAAAACCAGCGTCCCTTTCCTTTTCAGCAAAGAGCTGGTAAGAGCAACCACCAATTCCTCGGCCTGTCCCTGAAGCTGATCAGAGTACCACCACCTATGTCATAGGGGGAGGGAGGCTATCCTTGGAAGTGCTTTTTTTTAGGATGCAAGGAGTAAGATAGCAGCTCCATCCATCTTTCAAATTCAATCACTGCTTTTGGGTTAGTAACTAAATACCATCTTTTTCCAAACCCCACAGTACAAAGGACCTGGGCAACTCAGCTGGGAAAGTCTGCAGTTCTTTGTCTTAGGTCATGGATTCAGATATTATCCTGGATGTGAACAGTATGCTGTTCGTCCCATAGAAAGTTATTGGGGTCTAAATGGGAAGCTAAGAGAAAGGAGGAGTCGAAGATGATGTTGAAGTGTTAGGAATGTGGTGATACCCAGGAAAAGGAGGAAGAATTTCGAGAGAAGTTGTTGGGATTTGTATTTACAGTGGAAGCTGTTTTGGTATATGGGTCTGGAAGTCAGAAGAAAAATCAAGGTTGGAGATAGAGATATAGGAGTCACTGGGATATCAGTGGTGTCATCTTGAAAGAGTGTGTGCAGGAAGAAGAGGAGAGCAAATCTGGAACCCAGGGAATACTGTGATTTTCAGCATAGACAGAGGAAGAGAATGAGTGAAGGAGAGTGAGAAGCAGTGGTCTGAGGCTGAAGGAGAAATGGAATGTGGTACACAGAAACTAACAGAGAGTTTCAAATTTTAAGTGGTCATTGTTGTCAATGCTACATAGGTGAAAGAGGATGACTAGTGAAGAGAAGCCTTGAGATCTGGGAATCAGGTGAACTTTTGGAAGAAGTTGCAGCAAAGTAGAAGGGTCAAAAGCCGGATTAAGGAGACTGAGAATGGGAGGTGAGGAGGTAGACAGAAGTGAAAAGAAGGGAAATAGGAAAGTAACTTGAGAAGCAGGCAGAGTTGGGGGAATTTTTTTTTTTTTAAGTTTGGAAAACATTTGCACACGTTTTTATGGGAGAAGAGGTTGAAGATAGAGAGGAGGGATGTGTGGTGGAATTTAGCACACTGAGAAGGCAGGAAGAGGAAGGACCTAGAGGGAACTGGTTGACTTCAAGCACAAGGATGTTCCCTTCCTCTGAGATGGGAGAACAGGATAGGGGCAATATAATGTAGTTAAAATTGAAGGCAGGAGGGATACAAGTTTGGGGCAGTTTGTCCTTTATGATCTCTTTTTTTCTCTGTGAAGTAGGAGGTGATTATAAGAGTGTTAAGTATGGGTAAATGGCATCAAAGTGAAGATTTTAAACAGTCATTCAGTACAGTAGAAGAGGAAGGTGAAAAGAAGTGAAGTGACAAGAAAAAGGGCTGAGAGGTGCTGCTGAAATTGATGATTACTGAAGCAGCCCCAAGTCACATGGCTTGGGGGTGGCTGGATTGACCTAAGGTTAGGAATTGGTGATGGGGAGGGAAGTAGGACACTAGTGATACTGTTACTAAAAACGACGGGAAGCTGGGAGATCCTATGGACTGAAAGAGCAGGGCTTGGAGAGTTCATTGAGGTTGAAGAACGTGCTCTGAAAGAGCAAGAGCTCATTATGATCAGGGTGTAGGTCGTTGGAGTTTAAGGGTCTCATAGGTAGAATGGGTCGAGGTATGGTGACCGAACTGAAAATAGAGGTAAAGGTGATTGACGTTAAAGAGATCAGGGAAGTAAGAGGCTAAGATGTTGGCTTGGACATCAGTTCACTAGAGGATGGCAGGGTAAGGTGGACCCTTGACAAAGTCCTAGATAAAAGGGAGTGATGGGAAATAGATGAAAGAGATGAGAGAGGAAGAGTGCAATTGAGTAGGATGGAAGGATGTTTTACATGCAGATGGAAGGACAACAGAGGGAGCTCAGAGAATGTCTGCCCCCTATAGGCTTTTAAGTTGAGGTGATGGTAGAATGGATGGTAGAATGGATGGAACTGCCAGGCAATAATGTTGTGAGGGAGAATTAAAATCACTTGAGGCCTGGAAGAGATAAGAATGTAAGGGTTCCAGAAGCCTTGATAAGAGGAAGTAGATCAACTGGGTGGATGGGAAGGTACTAAGGTGCAAGGGAATGAGAATATGGGGGATGACCAGAGGCTAAAGAGCCATGACTTTGAGCCTTTCAACCTGTCCAAAGAGTGAGGGAGAGGAAGTTGTCACTCAGGCACAAGATGCCCAGATAAATTACCTTTGGTGCTGTTGTCAGATTGTGTTTCAGATGCAGCGATTGCTGGAGACAAGTTGTAACACAGATCCTGGCTCCCCTTGGAGTATCAGATTCACCTGGGAGCCTAACTTCTGGACCAAGCAGCTGGCTTCCCTTGGTGAGAGACTTTGACCTAATTGCTAGGAATGAATATAGACCATGTGCTCAGCTTACTGGGTAGGTCAGCATTTGCTCAAGAGAAAGTACTCCCTGAGACTGCCAGTGGTCATGGAGTCATTCTGCAAACCTTTTTTGTGGGGGCTGGGGAGGATGGGGAAGTTAAATAACAATGGCAATATAGGACTTTGTGTTAGGGCCATTTGAAATCTGGGTTTAACCATTCTGCACAAATGTCCCTGCTACCTTGGTTTCGTTGCTGGAGAGGAGATAAGACAGTAGCCCTGCTCTCCAGAATGCTGGCACTGCAGGCAAATGTGTGTTTCTGTAGGTACCCAGGGTATACATGTATGGGCACAAGCTGGGGTGTCTCAGCAACAGTGAGACTGTGTGTGTGTATGTGTGTGTGTGTGTGTGTGTGTTTGTGTGTGTAGATTGTATACACATTCTTCAGAATTGAGATGTAAGCGGGTAATTCATGGACCTAATGCATTTTTCTTCCCTGCTGCAATTTGCTGGCATTCAGTCTTCAGGCAGACTGTGGACAACTTGAAGTTGTGACTGTGTCGACAGTCTAATGAGTTTGTTAAATTAATGGCCAACTGCTGTCCTCCTCTGGGCTGTTAATCTTGTTGAAAGCTATCAACTTTCAGTTAATCTTGGCAAAGTTATCAGGGATATTTAGGTTTATTTTTTGCTTCCCTCTCCCCTTTGATTTAATTCAACAGACCTTTGGTGGCCACCTGCTCTGGGTTAGGCCCCATGCTGGGCACTAAAGGACCAAAGGTGAATAAAACACACTCCTTGCCTTTGAGGAGCTCAGTCTTCCTCTACATAAGCCTCATCAAAACAATGAGGTGAAGGGGCCATTAGACTGAGTTAGCAGTAGATCTACTCATGCACAAGGGGCCCAGAGACCTCAGAGGGCAGTGCTGATGCCTGGCACTGGCCTGGTCTTAGGGCTCCCCACTCTCTTCCATCCTACTTGCTCAACACACAATTCCGCACACTTGTGTCTGAAGACTTGCTCAGGGATGACTTTCTACTGTTTGCTGCTTTCTAGCACACTCCCTCCCCAATGTTGATTCTTTTTTATCAGAGTCTGATTGGGCTTTTCTGTTAAAAAAGGAGTGGGTGCTATTTGAGGGAGTCCATGGTTCCTCTAGTGGGACAGAAACAGAGTCAGGGCTGAGCATCTGGTAGAAGCTAGGCTAATTTCTCAAATATCCCAGGCCCCCAAAGCAGGTCCATACAGGTGCTATTACTGGAAGCATCCTACACTGAGTCTTGGAGGTCAGGGCTTGACTTTCTTAATGCCTGTGTCCTTTGGTCGCAGGAGCAGGAAGTAGCAAGGGGGGAGCAACTACAGATTGCTTTTTGAAAAACTCTATTCTGAATTTTCCAGGCTGCATAACTACTGAAGGTGGACAACTGTCCCGGGCAGATGCTCCTGTTTATGGAGGCATACAGGGGCCATCATCTTTTTATCAAAGCCACCAGTCCCCAGTGGCTCAGCAAGAGGCTCTTAGCCACCCCTCACACAAGTTCCAGTCTCCAGCACTGTGCTCCTCATCCGTGTGCTGCTCCCACTGCTCCCCAGTGTCACCCTCCCTCAAAGGCCAGGTCCCCCCACCCAGCATACACCCAGCCCACAGCTTTAGGCAGCCCTCTGAGATAGTGCCCCAACAGCTGGGGTCACTGCAGTGCTCCACCCTGCTGCCCAGGGAGAAAGAGTTGGCCTGCAGTCCTCATCCACCGAAGCTGCTGCAGCCCTGGCTGGAAACCCAGCCGCCTGTGCAGCAGGAGAGCACATCCCAGCGGCTGGGGCAGCAGCTGACTTCCCAGCCTGTGTGCATCGTCCCCCCACAGGATGTTCAGCAGGGATCCCACACCCAGCCCATCTTACAGACACCCTCTATCCAAGTCCAGTTCGGCCACCAGCAGAAGCTGAAGCTCAGTCACTTTCAGCAGCAGCCGCAACAGCAGCCGCCACCTCCACCACCTCCACCACCTCCTCCCCCACAGCAGCCATCCCCACCTCTACCTCCATCCCAGCATCTGGCTTCTAGTCAGCGTGAGAGCTCTCCTGGGCCTGCCTGTTCCCAGAACGTGGATATAATGTACCATAAGTTTGAGCTGGAGGAAATGCAGAAGGACTTGGAGCTTCTCCTTCAGGCTCAACAGCCCAGCCTGCAACTGAGTCAGACCAAATCTCCTCAGCATCTTCAGCAAACCATTGTGGGGCAGATCAACTACATCGTGAGGCAGCCAGCACCTGTCCAGTCCCAGAGCCAGGAGGAGCCGCTGCAGGTAAGCCTGAGAGTGGCTTGGGGACATATTCTGCCCATCCTCGGATTGCTCAGGAAACACAGCTTCTGCAGTCACAAGGTGGAACGATAATATAGTCTCTTCATCTTAGGGTGGCTTGGCTTAGCCCCTACATTTCAAATCCGCCCTAGGCTTGGCCTCCCATCTCAGGAAAGCTCCAGAGAACACAATACCTAGTCCCAACAAAGATCTAGGCTCCGTACTCTCCAGTGTAGCCTGGCTTAGCCCTGCCTTCCTGGATGATACTAAGGACCCTGTCCATAGGTGGTACTGTCTAGCTATGCTGGACTCCTGCCAGTGCTAGGGCAGAAGGGAGGCTATCTCTTATCTTTGTAACCTCTCCAACTCCCTTGCTGGAAACTTCTGAATCCCAGACAGGGGGAAGGGCAGAGCTTAGGGAGTGGTGTGAGGGTATGCATTAGATGCTACTGGGCAGCACTTTTATCACACTGCACAGATACAGACTTAAACTTTATTTCACATCTACTAAGCTAGGTGTGTTCTATATGCACTATATCATCATCCTACCAACAATGTTGTTTGGTAGGCGTTACCATCTGTATTTTGTAGGTACAGAAGTGGGGGTTAGAGAGGGCAAGCAGTTTGCCTACAGATCATACAATGTTGAGAGGTAGAGCTAAGACTTGGATCTGGGTAGGCTGGCTTTTGTGTAATGACACAGAAGAGGTCTTGTTCTCTCCTTAGGTGTATATTGAATGCTGCTCTTTTTTCTTAGCTAAAAGACAATCAAAGAGGGGCAGTTTGTACTCTGGGATGTTTGCTGCATTCCACATCTTTGTTCTTAGCTCTTGGTTTTCTTTTTTCCAGAACCTCCTGTTCTAGCCTCTTCTCCCTATCCTTTCTCACTTTTTCCATAATGCCATCTCCTTTAAATCTGTGATCACATTTATATCTTCAAAGCAGCTCTATAAACTTTTATTACAAAATGTAAGGCCTCACATTTGTACTTTAGCACTGACAATTTCAGATCATGCTTCAAATGTCTTCCTCCGAGGTTCAGTTCCTTTGAGGATGTATAGAATATTCCCTGGGATGGCAGAGAAGGGTTTGAGGGTCTAGGGTTCATAGGGGACCACACACTAAATGTAAGTGAAAACTGTGTTATGATTGTTAAAATGAATAAGAATTAACTCATAATTCTCAGTTTGGGTTCTATCTTGACTGTCATATTAGGATGTAGTCTTAGGAAGAGTTTAAATAAAAGTATTTTTCTTTTTGAAAAATTTTTAAGCAATTCATGCTGTGTAGGGCAGGGTGGGCAGGGTGAGTACCAGCTCTTGGCTGTGGCTGTTGCTGCTGCTACTACTCTCTGCATAAGAAAATCAAGTTCTTACTTTCTTCTTCAGGTTACAGATGAGCCCCCAGCATCTGAGGACCCGAAGCCAGCTCTCCCTCTTGACAAGACTACTGCTGCTGCCTTGCCCCAGGCATCTGGAGAAGAATCCGCTCTCAGTGTCCCCCCAGTGGACAGCACCATCCAGCACTCCTCTCCGAAAGTGGTGAGAAAGGTACTAATGGAGCCTGTTTTCCCTGACCACATGGGACCCACTGCCAGCCAAGACCCCAGCCACCTGGATGAGAATGATGGGGTGGGGGGAGGTGTGTCCCTGTTCCATCCTTGGATGCTACACAGCCCTGACTCATGCCTCCTGTCCTAATGGGTCAGCAACATAGATCCTCTTCAATCCCCACGCCCATTCCCATGTACACACTTAAAATGGGGCCTACTGGGCTTCACTTGAAAGGGGAAGAAAGCCAATTTAATGAACACTTTCTCTGTTCTTGGAACTGGGTATGGTGCTTCACAAGCATTATCTCACTTAACCCTCCAAACAAGTGTGTGAGGTAGGCATCCCTTTTGTGTAGCTAAGGAAACTGAAGTCCAGAGCCCTACAGCTAGTAGGTGAGAGAGCTGAGAGATCTGTTACAGTCCAAAGCTTGAACTTCTTCCTCTGCAATGAATATGGGGAACATATTTTAGGTAGCCCCCACAACCCAAAGTCAGTTGGCCTTAGAATTTGAATCAATGGGCTTTGTCGGGTGAGTGGTCAGTAGGGATGTTCTACAGAGATAGCTGGGCATCTGGGGCACTGAGATCTCTTAAAGAGGAGCTATTAGAGGACTTCCTCTCTACCCACCTACCAGCTTGCTGAAAGTACTTATTTATGCTGGAAATAACCAAGAACTCACAAATCCTCAGCTGTCTAGTCTTACTTCTGCCCTTCTAGCTGTGCCATGCCCCCTACCCACCCCTGTGTCCCTTGGCCTTGTTCTACTTACTCTATTGCCTTCTATGGCTTGGTGCCCTCAGCCCTGCTGGTGCCTCCACCCAGGCCTGGACCGGAAGCTCTGTCAGATATTCTGTTCCCTCCCAACCTGTACCCTCAGCCCTACAACATCCCTCTGGCCTTGCAGCCCCAGCTGTGCTAGTCGCTCAGTGTACCTAAACCTCACTGAGTGTCCACAGCAGTACCATTGCCATATATATCTTACATCGGTCAGTCTCACTGATACTTGAGAAGAATTGAGAAAAGGAAGGGATGGCAAAAATGAAATGTTAACTTGGAAATTCCTGGTGACTCTTGAAGCTTTTTGTCTGTGCCTGTCCTGTCCTATCCTGTTAAAAATGGTTAGGCCTAGACCCCCTAGAAGTACTGTAAAGGGCCCTTTGTGGCTCTTAGGTGTTTCGCTTCTTACATTCGTGCCAGCCACCTGTCTGTCCATCAACTTATTTATTCATTCAATATTAAAAATATATATATTAACCTCTTCATATGTGCCACATATTCTGCTAGGTGCCAGCCACACATTGGTGGATAAGATAGTCCCACACTGGAGCTTATAGAGTCTGGTAGAAGAGATAGTAATAAGCAACAACAATAAATTGTGATAAAGTCTGTGATAGTCATTGGAGGGTACCCCAATGTCAGTGTCCTAGGGGATATGATTTTCATCTGAGATTTGAAGGAGGAAAAATTGGGCTAATGAAGACAGGAAGGAGGAGAATAAACAGTCAGAGGTCCAGAAGTGAGAGAAAGCCTTGGGGCACTTAGGGGGCTTCAGATAATATGACTTGCTAGGAACACGAGATCCTCTGAGCAATGGGAGTGATGGAAACCAGAGAGGTTGGAAAGCCTTTCAAATTATGCTCTGGAGCTGGGATTCAGTCTTTTGGGCTGTGAGGAATGAATGAAGGATTTCCAGCAAGGAGGGATATGGTTTGATTAATTTGAACAGTCACTTTAGCTGTTGTAAGGGATATAAGAATAGAACAGAGGAGAAACAGGAGGTTGAATGAAATTATTAATGATGGGGATGAAGAGGAAGCAAGGATTTCAAGAGATACCAAATCGCAGGACTTTTGGCCTCGGTGCCTGATTGATGATAGGAGGTGAGGCAGAGATAGTTCTTTTGCTTAACACCCGGGTCTGTCTTGGCCCACTGGGATGAGAACATGGGAAAAGGAGCATATCTAAGAGGAGGAAGAAGTTAAGTTTTAAATTATTGATGTTCTCCTGTGGAAGATACATTAGAAGACAACTGGAAAACAGCTAGCTCTAGATGTCAGTTGATCAGAAGGAGCAATGGGATTGCCAGTGCTCAAGTGTCAGTGGAAGCCATGCAGAAAATGCTGTTCCTCGTTCCTGTGTACAGTACAGAGGAAAAGAGGTGAGCCACACATAAGCACAGAGTCTGTGCTACCTGTGCGAGTGGCCCGCGGGGCTCTCTGAGCAGCAAGAGGATGCTGCCTCTTGTTTGGCTGCAGGTTGGCAGTGGGGTTGGCAAGGGTCCTAGGAACTCTAACTTGTCATTTTGAGCTGCTCCTGGACCTTATTAATTGGGACTCGTGCAGAGGTTTGGAGGGGCAGATGGCCTGGCATTAATCATGTGTTTTGTAGGCTTCTTCACGGCTTGGGCTCCCATTAAAAGGACCCTCAAGGTTTTCATCTTGGCTCAGAGGAATCTTTGGGTTGACAGAGACAGGTAAACCCTGATAGAGAGAGGCACTAGTTATGCACAAAACCACTGCAGTGAGAAAAAGGGCTTTCTTTTTGAGGGAATTTGTTGCCTTGGACCTGGGGTTGGGCAGGGTGAGGGTGTGCAGCCTGAGGATACCAAACATCATTTTGAGCATCTTACCACTGAATGATAATATTTTGTATGGTATTTTTCTACTTTTTTTCAAAGGATTTTACATGGATAATTCCATATTATCTCTTTGTTTATCCTAGCAATACTATGAGGAAGCCACTTTCTTATTCCCCTTTGAAAGATGTGGAAACTGAGACACAGAGGGGTTAAGTGACCACCTAAGAGTCATACGCAGCTGACCATGGGCGATGTTAGGACCAGAACACAGATCCTTGGCTGAACCCTGTGTTCAATGACTAGGTTAAATTGCCTCTCTTTCTGCACTACAGTGGGAGAAATAGAACTCCATTTGGCCTCTCACCTGCTGGATTTTCCTGAAGTAGCCTGAGGCCTTGCTGGAGAAAGGTCCTAGAACCCAGCCCAGTTTGGTTTGGATTACGTTTATCTGGTAAAGGTATTTTGGCTTCTAGCCCACTCAGCCTGTGCTGGCCTGTGAGTGCCAGGAAAGTCAAAAGTCTGTCTGAGGGTCACAGACCAGAGGACCCTGTGGCTCCTGGTAACTTTCTGTGTGTTCCACACTGACTCTAGATCTCCACAAGGAGGAGTTTTGGTAAAGCAGAGCATCTGTGCACACATACCTTGGAGTTGGTGCTAAATGAGCTGATGGTGAAATGTGTTGCTGCTGAAGATGAGATGTAAAAGTTTTAGAACTGATTTTCTAGTGGCCTGAGCTCTCAGGAGCAGTTTATCCCATCACCTTCCATGCATCCAGCAGGATATTTTTGAATGAATTTTGACATTTGTCTGGCACTGGTTGTTGACTAAGCTTCCTAATCTTGCTTCAGCCACTCTGAAGAATGACTGTGGTTACAACTCTGCGACAACCACCCTTACATCCCAAGTGAAAGAGGAAGACATTTTATGGTTTCATTTCAGACTTCTGAAATAGTCAACTGCTGAAAAATACTTTCCTCAAAGCTCTCATGGAGTCAAAGATATAGGCATGACAGAAAGCCCTATTCAAGTCCCAGTTCACTTGCAAGAGGGAGCTCTCTTCTGCTGCTCATAATGTAGCCCCAGGTCTTCAACAGAGGACTTTGAGGCTACCGGGATGCTGCTCATGGCTTAAGAGGAGTCTGGGATGTATTTCTGGTAGATGATACAGAAGCGGTAGGCATTCCTGTGATCCAGATTGTTAAGAGTGATGCAGAGGAGTAAATGACTCAGGTGGATAGCATTTATACCATTATCAAAATACTTTGATGCCAAGACTCTTCATTTGAGTCATATAACAATTCGGTGAGATTAACATTAACCTGTGCAGGAGGAAATTAAAGCTTAGAGATGGGAAATGACTTGCTTAAACTCATACTCTAAACCCTGGCATATGTGAGGGAGTACTAGGTATCCTGCCTTAACAGTCTCCAGATCCACTGCTGTGGACTAGATCATGGGTGCTCAACCTCAGCAACGATCTTTTCCTCATAGCCTGGCCCTGGCCCTGGCCCTGATAGCATTATGGCAGTTTTGTTCAGAATCTTCCCAGGGCCTGGTGAGGATTTCTTTCTTTCTTTCTTTTTTTTTTTTTTTTTTTGAGACAGGGTCTAGAGTGCAGTGGTGTCATCATAGGTCACTGCAGCCTCAAACTCCTGGGCTCAAGCAGTCCTCCTGCCTCAGCCTCCCAAGTAGCTGGAATTATATGTGCATGCCGCCATGCCCAGCTATTTTTTTAAATTTTTTGTAGAGATGGGTATCGCTATGTTGCTCAGGCTGGTCTTGAACTCCTGACCTCAAGCTATCCTCCCATCTCTGCCTCCCAGAGTGCTAGCGTTATAGGTGTGAGCCATGGTGCCTGGCCTGGTGAGGCTTTCTGAGGGCACAGCCCATGTCCTGGTCAGCATCTCCGGAATCAGGAGTTCTATTCAGGAATCAAGCCAAACACGCCTGGGTCTGGCTTTCTGAATTGAGCACCCTCTATGAAGCCTGTCTCCTTAGTTCTGTACTGATTTCATTCACAGACCAAACCTATGTTCTTTGTCTGGGTCTCTTGGCCCATGAGAAAACAGGTCCTTGCTCTCAGACCTTAAGTTTCCTGGCCTGGACAAAATGCCTCTGACCTAATTCTCCTGAGTTTCCAAGGCTTAGGTTTTGAGGGTTGCACTCATCTGGCTTTCATTTTGGACTTACTGGAATCTACTTATTCTTTCCTCTTCCTTCCACTGCATACTCTGGGATCCTCTTTGGTTTTCTGTCTTCCTTGGATTATCAGGACAGTGGGCACTTTTTAGTTCTTCCCTGTTCACCACACATGAACCTTTTTCCATTTGACTTTGGTAAGTTAGCATGTATCAGCGTAGTGACATCCACAGGAATAGCCTAAATATTAGTATAAGAACTTTTCATTGAGGTGGAGGAGCACTCGCTGTCAACAAGAGGAGCAACTATTCAAAATCCCAGCTACTTCGGAGGCTGAGGTGGGAGGATCACTTGAGCCCGGGAGTTTGAGACCAGCCTGGGCAACATAGTAAGACCCCATCTCAAAAAAAAAAAAATCAATCAACATGTGAAACCACTTACTGGAAAAGCTAGTCTCTTCCTCAGCCATCTGATTCCGTTGTTTCAAGATCTACTACTGTTAATCCAGTCTACTTAATCTTGAAGCTGTTGAAGCACTCATATATTTCAAGGATTTAATTCACAAATCTATTTACCTCTTTTCTTGTCTCCTTATCTGTTTCCTCAGCCAGAGTGAAGGCCTTCTGTATGTTTCCAAGACACAACTCCCAAGTTTTTGGTCCCATTTCCTACTGCACATTTACACAGTGGTCAGTCTTTGATGATTTTAACCACTGGAACAAAAACCTGAAACCAGAAGTGAGCAGGGAAAGCTTTGAAGCAGCAAGAAAAAACAGGCATCACAAAACCCATGTATTATATTCTGTACCCACACACAGTTATCTAGTCGATGTTCTTGATCTAGCAAGCTTAGGTATATGGTTTTCTTTAGAAATTTTTAGTTTTCCTGTATTATAGCAGTTAGCAGATTAGAAACAGGGAGTCAGGCCAGGCATGGTGGCTGACCCCTGTAGTACTAGCATTTCAAATTTGAGACCAGCCTGGGCAACATGGTGAAACCCCATCTCTCCAAAAAAAAAAAAAAGAAGAAGAAGAAGAAAGAAACAGGGAGTCAGGACTTCTATAATGGCAGCTAACAACAAAGGAGAAGACAAGAAACATCACCTGGAAAAGTGCCATAGTATGAGGTCATTCACTGAAAGGACAAGCTAAGCCCTGTGTTCTTAGAAGTTCCCAAAAGCATCACTGAACTACTTAGCGGTTCACCAAAGTTCCTTGACACAGCTAAGAAATTATCTCATTAGGCTCCTTGTATTCTGCTTAATAAGACAGAGTGGTGTGTAAAGTGTTTTAGAAATACTCCCATTCAAAATAATGTTTTTAAGGGAATTGCATTTTGTTATTAAAGAGATATGTTTCAGATATCTGGAAAATTAATTTATGTGGAATGCCACCCTATCTGCACTAATTTACCTCCAGCAATATTATCTTACTGTAAGAACTTGAAATTTATATTAAACTCAGGGCATGTGTACTAAGTGTCTGTTTATTGACTTCTCAATTACTTCTTACTAGGGCACTAGCTTTCTAGCTAATGGCGCAGAATCAAGAGCAGCCAGCAGATTTTCAAGGATAGGCCCAGATTCCTAGTCCTGGCCTGTATGAGCTTGGGGAATCTGTGGAATCACTCTGTGTCTCAATTTCCCTTCCTGTTAAAACAAAAGAACAATGTTTTCTCTGAATTTTGACAACAGCATGTGGCAATCATTAGAATAATAATGTAAACACGTTGAACTCCAGAAAGAGATCTGGGCAGTGAGGGTGGGGAGAGGGAGGCAGCAGGTAACAGAACACACATCAAGTAGAACTGCGGTCCCCAACCCTGGACTGCAGTTCCGGTTCCTGGCTTGTTAGGAAATGGGCTGCACATCACTGCCTGAGCTCTGCATCCCCCCACACCTCCCCCCTACCCCTGGTCCATGGAAAAATTGTCTTCCATGAAACTGGTCCCTGGTGCCAAAAAGGTTGGGGACCGCTGAAGTAGAAGGTTAGATGGGTGGATGCATGGTTGCATAGGTGACTAATAGAAGAGGATGAAAATCAGACAATTCAGGGAGGTCATTGGTCAGGCAAGTTGCTGAGTCAGGTGGTAAAGACAGGTATGTTAAATAGGTTATAGATGGGGTAATTTCAGACAAGTCAGGCAGGTGGCAGACAGAGATAAGGAGACAGATAAAGAGATAAGAGACAAGAAGAGGGAAGGGACAGGGATGGGAACATATAGTTTGGGAGAAGAAGAGAAAATGAGGGGCAAGTGAGGAGATGCTAGTTAAGGGAGGTAAGAGGAGGCTCTCTGGGTCTGGGTTGTCTCCCTTCATCCCCCAAAGATGACCTAAGCTGATTATCAGAGTGAATGTTTTTGGCATTTTGACTCTTCTTCTCTGAACTAGAAAATAGTTTATATTTGCTTGCAAACCTCAAAATACATACTTTCCCTTATGAAATCTGAAGGTTTTGTATGTGAAGATGAAGTCAAGGCGTCAGTTATGTAGTTGATAGCATAGAAGTGTCAGTGATAACCCTATACAGACTTTACAGCTGAAAATACATTTTTACCTTCTTTCATTTGACCTCTGAACAATCCTGGGTGCTAGAGGGAAGGTGGTGTCATCTCCATTGACAGATGAGCTCCTTCTGTATGTGAGGCACTAAGTGTCAGACAATGTGTCCACATTCCCAAGCTATTCTTCAATCCTATCATGCTCTCCAGAAGCCCTTTCCTTCCTTCCAGGCCCTAGAGACTCAGCCTGCTTTCCTTGCTCTAGAAGTTGGCCCTACCCTTCCCCCGGCCCCCACCCTCATCTGGTAGCACTGGCAACAGAGTAGGATGCAGGCTCTCAACTCTCCTCTTTCTTATTGTACATGAAATAAGTACCTTTTGTTTTAGTATTTTATAACCATTCACTCCATAGAGCCAGATGAAGTATCAAAAATAACTAACACACAGCATATATAGGTTCCAGAGATGTCACTGTGTTTGCATAGCCTGTAGAAATGGGGTTGGAGCTGGCTTTCTCATAGCTCTGTCTCTGAGTCCCTTCTCCCATGAAAGCTTCCCAGGTTCTTGTTACTGTTGCCAGAGCTTCACCCCACCTCCTGATAGCATTGGCCTCCTTGAGATTGGCTGTAGATGTGAAGATGAAAGAAATCAGTCTAACCTACGGTATCTTGGGACATATTATTGACCTCATACTGTCTTCTGGGTGTATGGGAGCAGGTCCAGTAGGCTTACCTCAAAGTAAAGTGCAACAGTTTCCACAAAGATTCTTCCAAGGCTCAGTCTGCATATCTTCCTCTCCCCTGTCATTACATTAACTCACATCTCATGATATACAATAAGTAATCAAGACAGGAGAGTTACTGTCCTACAAATGTGATCTCAACCCCTAATTTGGGAGGTTTTGTCCTTGAAGATTTTATCTTGTGCATGTCTTGTAACATACAGAACCTGACCGTTATTACTTAGATGGTCCTAGATGGATTTTGGTGCTCTTAATGCTTGGCTGCAAGGATCTCACTGACAGCCATCTATGTATTCTCAATGTCTAGCATGGGTAGATGAAATGAACACTAGAACTGCATTAAATATATATGTCAGATAGGAACAAGGTGAACAAATCCAGTGCAAAGGATTAGCCAGTCATATTGCAAATGTGAATAAACTAATGATTGGATATTCTTGTCCATAGATAAGGAGATACAGACTATTAGAAAGCTATGGTAGTGCATAACCGGGACAACAAAGGGATGCCAGGAGATGCCAGCCTGGGCATGTTGGAGACAGCCATTGGTTTCTGGGCTTGGTCCCTTAAGCTGGGCTCCATTCCTAGTTTACTTAATTTGTTTTGAGAATTTCTCCCACCCTTCTTCTCTTCAATCTTTCTTACCTTGGAACTTAGACTATAGAGCAAATCGAAGCTTTTTAATTGAAGACTGTTGAACTACCTAGGAAAATATGAAAAGCAAACTTTTCTTTGGACAGATAAACAAAAGGTATTTAACTCATCTACTTTTCAAATCGAGAATTAAGAATGGAAAATACAAGCTTTACTAAAGCAGTAAAATAATAAAGGCAAGGGGTAGGGAGAGAAAAGAAAGAGATGATAAGAAAAAAGAAAAACAGGAGAGGAAGGGCAAGAAGAAGGTTAAGAGAGAGAGAGAAAAGGAGAGCAGGTGAGGGAAGGATAAAGATATTGAAGAACAGAGACTGGGAGGGATAGTGAAGGGGAGTAAGCCAGAAAGGAGTAGAAGTAGAGGGGCCAAAATTAAGATCGTGGCTTTGGTACCAAAGATCTGGGTTCTAAATCTACAAAAAAACCTATGTTAAATATACTTAGTGATGAAATATTGAAAAGATTCTCTGAGATCAGGAATGAGACTATGATGGCCACTATTATTACTTCTATTTAAGTTCATACTGGAGGTCTTAGCTAGTGGAGTAAGGCAAGAAAAACAAACATAAAGAAAAAAAGAAGGAAAATTTAGTATGCATAGATGACATGATTTGTGTGCACAGAAAATCCAAAAGAAAATCCCAAAGTGACTTTAGCAGGGTCTCTGGGTACAAGGTCAATATTCAAAAGTCAATGGTATTTCTCTATATAAGCACCAATAAAGAGAAATGGAAATTTACAAAGTTATGTTTTACAATAACATAAAAAAACTTAAGATGCCTTTCTGAGCCTCATTTTTCTAATGTGTAAAATTAGGGGTTCAGCAATAATAATAACAGTAGTAGCAGCAACAGTAGAAGTAGCTGGGGTTTACTGAGTACCTACAGTATGCCGAACATTGTTCCAAATGTTTACATGGATTATTTCTTTTAACCTTTACAACAGCCCTTTAATGGTTCGTGTGAGGATTAAATGACATAATATATGTAAAACACTTAGCAAATTGCCTTGCATATATAAATTCTCAATAAATTTTAGCTATATGAAAATAATCATTATTTTAGAGAGACTCATAGACTCAGTTGTTAGTAGAACTAAGCTGCTGTTCATTTGGCTTAAGATTTGTAGAATAAACAGTCATGTATTATGGTTGTTTTGAAATTTTAAATAGCTCATTAATTCATTTATTCATCCAGGCACTGCTGTTGGGTACAGGAATACAGTGGGTAAGCAAAATAGATAAAATCCATGCCTTAATGGAGTTTACAATTTAGTATGGGAAACACATTAATCAAATGATATCACATATTGTGCTGTGAGACTAAAAGTACAAGTAACAAGGCATTATAGGAACATAAATTGGGGGGACACTGGTCTGGAGTAGAGAATGAAATAAGGCTTTGTTGCAAAAATGACAGTTGAGCTGTGTTCTGAAGGATAAATGGAACAGGGGCAAAGGTAGAAGAGTGTTCTACTCAGAGGAAGCAGTCTGTCTGAAGTGGGTGAGGGTTGTGGGTGGAGGGAGAGCTTGGCATGTATCGGGAACTGAAAAAATGTCTGAGTGATGAGCTCAGAGAATGAGAGAGAGGGTTGTTGTATGAGCTATGACTACAAAGGAGGACAGGGGACAGGTTCTCAGGACCTTGGGAGCCTTGTTAAGCATTTTTGCAGTTATTCTAAGAAGAAAGGAGTACATTGTGGGGTTTTTATTTAAAGGAATGATATGATCAGATTTGTGTTTCAAAAATATTTCTGCACTAAGGCTATTATTGTTGTGTAGGGTAGGGCACCATCAGTAGCGAAAGGAATTAGTGGGTTTATTTGAAAGATATTTAAGGGATGGAATTAATGGGACTTGTATTAGCTTGGGTGAGGGAGGAGGGATGCCCCACTGATGTCTCCTGCATAGGATCTGATTTGCAGAACTGGGTGACTAGTAGTGACATTCACTGAGATGAGGACAGTCTTTTTTCATGATGAAACAGCTTTAACAACTTTATATTGAAACTTGAGAATATATTTGAAGTATTTATCTTCCTGTGGAAATTTGAATCTCTCACACATGGGGAAAGGAATGACAGGTTTGGACACTGATTTTGGAAGTATAGAGATGCTTACTCCTTGCTTTTCCCTTTGTCTTTCAAAAAATGTCAGATTGTTATATATTTAGTCTTTCTTTAAGAAGGGCAGGGATATCAAACTTACAAATTCCTGAAGGTTACGTTTAGAACCAGTCTCCTACTCTCTTCCCAAGTCTGTTTCTTCAATCTGAAAAACTGAACAGATTCAGTACAGAAATCTGTGTCTTTAACTTCTTTTTATCAACCTTTTAAGTCTCTTCTTAGGTCACCAAGTAGTTAGTTGTGAGAAAAGAATTTTTGGAGTTGGAACATTATGGTTTTATCCAATGATTATACAGACTGGGCAATATTAAGATTTACCTACTCTGAAGTTCTCTGACTCTGGTTTGGAATGTCTTTAGTGGGTATACTAGGACTTCAAATATTTCGTTACAGCCTTCATCAAATGCTGGTGGTGCTTGGAGTCGATCTGAACAAGCCTTTAAGAATGTCCTAGAGTTGACTCAGATTCCTCAGGGCTGATTGGACTTTCTGAGCCTTGGTATTCTCTTAGAGAAGAAAGCCTGAGGCTGACAAGTTTCAGCCTTCTTAACCCTCTGCCACCTTTTTGTAACAAAAACTGTGCTGTAATACCCCTTGAAGGGAACAGAAGCCACTAATGGGATAGTCAGAGGGGAATGTGAAACTGGAGGGCAGTGTCACAAACCAGTCTTTTGCTTAGGTATAGGACAGGGGACGGGGGATGTGGCTGATGGTGTGTGTGTGTGTGTGTGTGTGTGTGTGTGTGTGTATACATGTACCTTAGGTCAAGTGATAGCTTCTTTCTTTCACTCTTGCTCTCTGCCACACACACACACACACACACACACACCCCAATGTCCTCAGCCTGTGCCCTTCTCTCTGTGTCACCTCCTTGGTGTAAGGAAAGGGAACAGGACTTCATGTACTGCCTGAGTTCCCGTCAACTACCAGACTCTGGGGCTGAATGGAATCTGACCATGGGAGTTCCTGTGAGCTGAGTCTCCCCTCTCCCTCCCACCATTCCCAGCTGACAGCCTGTCCCTACCCTTGTCTCTATTCCCACAGCACTCCACCTCAGTGAGCATCATGGGCTTTTCCAACACTCTGGAGATGGAGTTGTCATCTACCAGGCTGGCAAGGACCCTAGAGCCACAGATCCAGAGTGTGAGCAGCCTGACAGCTGCCACCGCTCAAGCAACGCCAAGCTTTATGAATGGCCCCCCACAAACTGTGTCCAGCCTGACAAGGGTTCAAAACCAGGCCATGACCAGCCTGACAACCAGTCACCTACAGACCATGCCCAGCCTTGTGCATAGCACATTCCAGTCTATGCCCAACCTGATGAGTGATTCCCCCCAGGCCATAGCAGGCCTAGCGAGCAATCACTCTCAGGCCAGGCCCAGCCTAACATCTGTTCATGCCCAGGCTGTGCCGAGTCTGGCGACTTGTCCTCTGAAGAGCATGCCTCCGGTTTCTGACATGCAGCTGGAGACTCGTTCCAGCTCCAGTCCTAGCTCTGGCCAAAGTACAGGAAGCCTGTGCCCTAGGGATGGGGCTGACCCCTCCCTGGGGAATGCCCTATGTAAGGTAAGTCTTGGGGAAATGCCATTCAACTTCTGCCCATCACTGGGCAAAAGGTTGGCCACTGAAAGCCTTATCCTGGCCTTAGCTTAACAGCTCTGAGACCACTAATGGCAAAAATGTCTGATTTCTGTGATTTTTGTTGACATTTCACTTTTGAAAGATGGAAAGTGAGGATTCCACACGCTTCACTGACTCACTGGGACAAGGCCCCACAGCCCCTGGCCTGGATGCTCCCAAAGACTTGGCTATCCCCTCAGAACTGGAGGAGCCAATTAACCTCTCTGTGAAAAAACCTCCACTGGTGCCAGTGGTCAGCACATCTACGACTCTTCAGCAATACCACAGCCCAAGAGGTGAGACTCAAGGTAAGCAGCCTGCCTGCCATGTTGGCCACAGACCTGAGCAGATGGACTCAGTACTTCCAGATGAGATAGAGGTTCGCAGACAGGCTCTAAGCCTGGGAGAGCAATGCTTCTATCTGAAGCAGTCTCTCCTCCAAACTGACTCATTGACACCTGTTCTGCTTCCCTCTCTGTGGCCATGGCTGATCCAGGCATGGCTGGGACCTAGCCTCCTTGTAACATTTCCCATGCAAAACGTCCTGGGGGGGTCCAGGTTATATTTATGGGAAACAGGAAGAACTCAACCCGGGAGGGCTAGCCTTCACAAAATATTATCGAGAAGAGTAGGCCTGCCTTTGGAGTCAGATAGATCGAAGTTAGAAAACCAGCTCTGTCTCTTTATATTTGATCCTGGGTAAGAGACCTAACCCCCAGAGCAGGATTTTTCTCTATAAATGCGTACTTCTTAGGCTATTGGGACAACTAACTACAGTGACATCATTGATAACTTACTCCATAGTAGCAAGACTTCTCCTTATACCTCTCAGTAATGTGAATTTGTGTTCTGCCTCATAGTAAAGGGAATTTGGACCATTGGTGATTAATTCTCATTATCTTCTCCGCTACCCAGGCCCCTTCTTAGTCCCAGCTAGGCTAGGGTTTGTTCTTCTGTGGAAGGTGAGGGCTAGTTGGGAAGTTAGGAAGCAACTACCTAGTGATCATCTGGGACTTTTTCAGTTCCAAGTATGATGTGCACTTAATTTGTAATGATCAGTCTATGTCCTATACATTTAATAAATGAAAACAAAAAAATAATTTTTCTCCTTTTTTCTCATACTGACTGAAAAAACCAACTGAAAAATTATTGGTTCTTATTACATACAATAATGTGACCCTGCATTTTACACAATTAAATTAAATATTTTGGACCCTGCTTGCACATGTGAAGTGCCTAGGACAGTGCCTGGTGCTGAGTGGCTGCTCAGCAAATGCTAGTTCCCTCCTTTTGTCCCACCATGACCTCCTGTCCATCTGCACAGACTGTACTACTCAGGGAAGGACTCCCTGGAACCTCTTGCCCATGGAGCATAAGCTGGATTCTCAGGCAGTGCTAGAATCTCTGCACTTGGCTGAAAAGGCAGAGGCTGGATGGAATGACTCCCCAGAGCAGGCACCAGTGTTCTGGGAAGAAGTGATTTCTGAGCTCATTATAAAGGTGAGAAGCTGGCCCCTCAGTACCTGACCCAACACTCACTGGCAAGCAGCCTCTGCAGGTTATCTGTGTTTATCTTTTTAAAAGAAGGTGGCCTTCCTTCTCTCTGAGGAAGGAGATTCATGGCAGGATTGTCACCACTAGGAGTGTTTACAGTGTAGGTAACAATTGCCTGACAGGTATGTGGCCAAAGATAAGGAATAGCAGGTACGAATGGAAGGTGTGGGTGACAGGCATGTTGTCACAAATGTATGTCACAAATATTTATTTATCTTTTGCCTTAGAGTATGAGAATTTTGAACAAGGAGCCTTAGAGCTGGATACAAAAAAGAACCAGAGCATCAGGTAACAGACTTTTGGCCAACCTCCACCTCCCACCCTTAACTTCATGTCCTGCAAGGTTGGCACAGGAAGTAAGCATTTTCAATGACTTAACATGAAGCAGAAGTTTGTCTGTAATTGTCTTCTTCAACCCCCAGACCCTCACGTGGAGTCTGTGTGGTTGGATGTCTGGGATGGCTGTGGAGGATGTTCCGGCTCCTGCACTGTGGGGCCTGCTCTGTGTGTGCAATCCTTGCTCTTCAGAGAGCCCCCTTCTTTGCCCAGGGACTGCACAAAAGGGCTCCCCAGTGGCTGCCAGGGCCTGGTGAGACAGAGCTGGGCAGGAGAGCAAATGTAGGGGGTCATACTGAGAAGATCTTGAGTAGCAGTTCAGTTGGGGGAATCATGGATGTGCCTGACTTAGAGATTGGGGCCAGAGGAGGCTCCCACCAAGACCCAACGGTGTCTCTCTTGCCACAGAGCCTTCACCAGTGAGTGCAAGATTCCCTATGTGCGACTGGAGAGGCTCAAGATCTGTGCTGCCTCCTCGGGAGAAATGCCTGTGTTCAAGCTGAAGCCACAGAAGAATGATCAGGATGGGAGCTTCCTGCTGATCATCGAGTGTGGCACTGAGTCCTCCAGCATGTCCATTAAGGTACCACTTTGCTCTGCCTTGACCTTGAACCTTGGCCAAGCCTAGGAGCCTATTCTTTCTCTCTGCTACTGCCAGAATTCTGGCTCTGGGGCCTTTCCTGAGTCTCTGAGTGGGGCTGTAGCTTGGCCAGATGTTGTCCCCTGCTGCAGTGGGCCTATGAGATGCACATTAGATGTGAGCTGTCCCAGCATTCATGGAGCTTGGCATGGGGTCCTGGAAAAAGTAGTTATCACAGTAGGTGCTCAGGACCTGCCCGTTCCTTCCCACCCTTCCTCAACAACTTGTCTGTGCTGCTCTGACTGCTCAGACTTACTTCTTCCCCAAGGTCAGCCAGGGCAGCCTGCCTGATGCCATCCAGGCCCCAGGTCTAGGGGGAAGAAAGGTCACTGTCACTTCTCTGGCTGGGCAGCGGCCACCAGAGGTGGAGGATGCATCTCCTGAAGAACACAGACTCATGCCTCGAACTCCTGGAGCCAAGAAGGGCCCCCCGGCCCCAATAGAGAATGAGGACTTCTGTGCTGTGTGCCTCAATGGGGGAGAGTTGCTGTGCTGTGACCGCTGCCCCAAAGTGTACCACCTTTCCTGCCACGTGCCAGCCTTGCTCAGCTTCCCAGGGTGAGTCATGCCAGTCCAGCGCCATCACCTGGCTAGCAGGGTTATCTTCCAGGAGTTATTATTCCAGGCCAGGCCCACAGAGCTCCCCAGGATGGGTTTACCCCTCTCATGAATTGTGTGTCTGTGAGTTAGTAGTCCCTACGGCTGGTGCTTTCTCTACGTAGACAGGTAGATGTTTGAAATTTGATTGGCTTCCCTTCCTCCTCTGATTCAGCATCTTCCTGCACACAAATTTGTGCCTATATTCCTTCCTCAGCCTCCCCTAACTCCTATCTTTCTGGATTCACAAAATCTTGAGTTCCTAAATTTCTTTCAAGCCTGAGGATAGGAAGCTGTTCCTCATAGGGCAGGGCTAGGGACTCAGTTTCCTAAGCCATTGCTCCCACACCTGTCTTGGGGCAGAGGGACGGGGAAGGGTGTTCTGAGCAATGTGTGTCTAACATGGCCTCACCTACCTATGCAGGGGAGAGTGGGTGTGTACCTTGTGCCGCAGCTTGACCCAGCCTGAGATGGAGTACGACTGTGAGAATGCCCGCTACAGCCAGCCTGGAATGCGGGCGCCTCCTGGCCTGAGCACATATGACCAGAAGGTAGGATGGGGTCTCTGGGAATGAGGCTCCCTGCCTGGGGCAGCTCCCCTATGCCTACAGAGTCTGAGGCCTTTCAGAGGGGTTGAGAGGCCTTTATGGGTACCTTTCTTTTAGTCTGTGCCTGATAACTTGGCCCATGGGGGTTTGGATGATTTTCCTTCTCCCAGCAGTTTCCTGTGGCTTGGGGGCCTGAACTGTGCCCTAGTATGATGGCTGGCACCCTGTGGGACAGAGCCGGAGAGTTATCAGGGTAACTCTTTAGTTACCATCTTTAGTGCTTATTGAGGTGGGGCCAGAACAAAGTAACACTGTTGCTAATTCTGATTTTGCAGAAGTGTGAGAAGCTGGTACTGTCCTTGTGCTGCAATAGCCTCAGCCTGCCTTTCCATGAACCTGTCAGCCCCCTGGTAAGGAAGGCCTCGCTCTTTCTGCCTGCTACTGTCCTTTCTGCTCAGAGGGCCTAGGCCATGAAGCAGGAGGAGCACTGTGGTACCCAGGGTGGGCTCAGAGCATGGCCACTGGAAGTAGTGACAATATTAACTTGTGGATGGTCCAGGGGACCCTGGGGGCCATGGGCACTCCACAGCTGCCACTGCATCAGATGTGACTTGATAAGTGACGCATTCCTCCTTTTCCCTTTTTCTTTGTCTTCTTTTGCCATCCTTTTCTTTCTGCTGTTCCTCTTCTTTCTCTTTCTTCTGTTCTTTCATTTATATTCCAACTCATTCTCCATCTCTTTCTCCTTTTTATCTATACCTCCACTTCCTCTCTCTTTCTTCTTTGCCTCTTCTCCCTTTCTCTCCTCCCCCGAGGCACGGCATTATTACCAGATTATCAAGAGGCCCATGGACCTGTCGATCATCCGGAGGAAGCTGCAAAAGAAGGATCCAGCTCACTATACCACCCCAGAGGAGGTGGTGTCAGACGTGCGCCTCATGTTCTGGAACTGTGCAAAGTTCAATTACGTATGTCTTGACTGTTTTCCCTCTCTCCTATTTCCCAGTAACCCCAAGACTGTCATGGCTGGGTGGGGACAAGGGGCAGGTTTGGTCCTGGGCTGCCATGAAGACCTGGGGGCAGACTCCTGGGGCCTGCTGTGGTGAGTGTTTAAGAGCTCTGTCCCACGCTCGGGCCTCAGCGTGGACTCGGGGAAGATGGGGAGGCACTAGTGAATAGCCATCTGTGGCTGGATACCTGTCAGGGTCACTTCTGCTTTAAGAGCTGTTACCAAACTGGTTATCCTAAGTCCTAGAAGAAAATGTCAAGTCCAGACATCCCAGGAGACCCAACCAAGCTTTGTGCTTTGTATAGCTTTTGGGGGACCTGGGAAAGATGGGCTGGTAGAAACCGACTAGACCATCACTGCTCTCCTCCCTCATCAGCCTGACTCAGAGGTCGCAGAGGCCGGCCGCTGCCTGGAAGTGTTCTTTGAGGGCTGGTTGAAGGAGATCTACCCGGAGAAACGTTTTGCCCAGCCCAGGCAGGAGGACTCAGACTCCGAGGAGGCATCCAGTGAGAGTGGATGTTCCACTCCCCAGGGCTTCCCGTGGCCCCCCTATGTGCAGGAGGGCATCCAACCCAAGAGGCGGCGACGACATGCGGTAAAGAGTTGCTACCAGCTGGCAGCAGGTGGGTGGGTGACTGGGCAAGCAGGGAGCACCCAAGCAGCATGCTCAGGTGGCACAAGAGACAGTGGTGACGGTGAACCCTCACTTGCAAGCTCTTAGCCTATAAAGAAGGCAGGGCAGCATAGGGCTCATCAACTCCAGTTACCCGTGAGGCTTGAAATTCAGAGAGGTGTATGTACCTGTCCAGGTTCACCTAGCAAATTAGCAGCAGAACCAGGGTGACAAACCAGGTGTCCTGATTCCCAGCTCAGTGCTGGTTATACTACATTGTGATTGGGATGCCCATAAGAAGAGAAGTACCTGGTATCAGTGCTGATCTTTACTTGGGTTTGAGGGAGAAAGGAAGGGATCTTTTTCAGCTCCTTGGTGTAGGGTATCCCTTGCAGCAGAGAGGTCAAAGCTCCTTTGACCTTTGGCTGGTCCCACCTGTGTAGACCTGAAATATCAATTTGATGCTGTTTAATTCCACTGAAGTGTATTACCTGCCTACCGTGTGCCAGGGTCTGACCAGCCATCCCCAGTTGTTTATAATTCTTAGCACACCATGTTTGGTGTGGCTTCAGTAAGTTTTGCTGTTGGATTCCTGCATTACTTCAACTCTGTAGAATCCCAGTCTTGACACTTAACCTTTTCATGTTAATAAATCCTACATTTGGCTATTTTAATTCCAAATATGTATATTTTTTCTTTCAGGAGAATGAAAGAGCAAAGAGAATGTCTTTCCGCCTGGCCAACAGTGTTTCCCAGGTGTGAGAGCTGGGAGGAGACTGAGTGCTCTGGCAGCTGGTATCCCATCCTGTTGACCATTCCTCCCCATCTTTCAGCTTATGCTCTTCAGAATGTGGATGTGAGATGAGTCTTGTGGAGCTGTGTAGCGCTCTTCTTTGCCATTTGCATCTACAGCATTTATTTGGGAGCCATAGTGCATCCACTACAGAGATTTCAGTAATAAACAGGAAAGAGGGAGGTGTTCCTTATTTCCGGAGTAATCAGATATATAGAGTCCACTTGACAAAACCACAGCCGGTCAGGTTTGGAAAGCCGTAACTTCCTTGGTGAACTCTTTCTGCTGAGGAAAACAAACCTTTCTCACCTTTCCATGTCCAGGCTCAGGAGCAATGTCTACATCTGAATTCCTTCTGGGCTCAGAAGTGGGTAAAGGAGGGAGAGAGGTTTGGACATGTGACAAGCCTGTGATCCCTGGCCCAGCACAGCCAAAGACTGTCACTGTTTGCCTTTGCTTGTCCTGTCTGGACAGAGGCACCTGCCCTGGGCAGAATAATGGAGTCTTATAGAGGCCGTAGATCTCAATTGGTGCCTATTCGAGTTCTAACGGTTTTCAGGGTATTTGTTTTACATTCCCCCTTTCCTGATGTTGATTTAGGTGGCTGCTGTGAAGGTGCTCTGAGTGGTATGGAATTCTTGACTGAGCTGAGTGGCTAGGCAGAGACCATTTACATCTTCCAGCTCGTATTTCACTTGGAGGCTTAAAAAGATGTCAACTTCAGAGTCTGCCCTTTGTGCCACTTACTTTGGGCTAATAGCACTTCTTTGGTGTCAGACTCTGCCTTCCTAGAAGTGATTATTAGTGCTTGTCAGTGGCTACCCCTTGATCATCCCTGTTCAGAGGTCTGGATCCTGAGTTCTCCTTGGAAAACCTTTGAGGCAGCTGTTATCTGCTTCAGGTGCAGAATTTCTAGGCAAGAAGAGTGACCCACAGCCAGCTCACTCTGCTGGGCCTGTCCTTCTGCTTAGAGATTCTAGTTCTCAACGTCTCCAAGTTGGCAGAGCCAAAGATCAGAAGTGAGTCTTCTGGCTAGCCTTCCTCCAGGCTGTCCACAACCCCGAAAAAAAACAATGCTCTACTGGTAGCCCTTTTTTGTTGGAGGTTGGAGAAGGCCTCAGGGACCAGCAGGAGCCAGACCTGGGGGAAGTTCTGTCTAGGTCAGAGAAGGGGAAAGTCAAGAGGTGAGAAGCCAGTGTTCTTCAGTGACCCTGAAGCAACATCAGGACTGTAGTTCTCCTGGAATGCAGAGAGAAGCATTCTGGCAGCCATGGGCACAGGAGCTCCAGGCTGCATCTCAAATGGATCTTCATGGTCCATGAGGGTGTTTGTGAGGAAGTGGCATAGAAAGATAATCGGGATCAGGCTACCTCCCAAGTAAGGGCTTGGTTGAGAAGAAACCTGTTGCCGATACTGTTGGGGGAGCTCTGGACGTGGCATTTCCGTGGCCTGGCCCTAAGACAACGCTCCCTGGAGGTCCTGTCATGGCATGGCTAAGTTCAAGGAAGTCTGAGGTCATGGCTTTGTTTTTACTAAGAGATGCTGTTTAAGGAAGTTCTTGTTTATAGGGCCTTTGCTAATGAACATTTTTTGTTATCAGAAAACATTTCTTCTCTCCTTGTGAGTTGATGGTATTGTTCATTTCCTTCTCTACCCAAGCTGAGAGATCATCTTTACTTCAAAGCAAACTGTGTCTGTTGACTTGCCATTCTTTCAGCAGCGCACGCCAAGTTCTCCTAAGCAGATGGGCTTTCATAATCCTGTTTTCTAGTTTGGGGTAACTGAGTCTTTAATGCTTTACTGGTCAGGCAATCTTTGGACTTAGGCCTCTGCTCCTTGGGTCTCACATAATTTTCTGGCTTGGGCTCTGGCCATTTCCCTTTCAATTTTTGAATATTTTTCTCTGTTTAGTTGGCTTGGCAAGGTTCCCTCTGTACTTGCCTCATTAGTTCCTGCATTTGGTCATTTTTCCTTTGTGTGGCCCACATTCCTACCACCCCTGGGTAAGCTCCATTGTATTTGGTGTTGGGCAGCCAGTGAGGGTTGTGGCAAACCTGATTGAGATCCTTCTTCAGGACCAATTGGAGACCACAAATATGAAGCAGAAATGCCCACTAACAGCCTGGTTTCCCTTATATCAGTGAAGCTCCCTGCTTGGGTGTGGCCTGCTAGGCCCAAGGGTTAGCTTGCTGGGCCAGGGGATCTTAGTAATGTGGTGGAGAGTCACATATTCCCTTTCCGTCATAGAGACCTGCATGCTGAGGGGCTCCCTTTAGGCCAGGATAGGTGGGAGGTAGAGTGTCCTTTCCCCAACAGTGTGAGGTCCTACCCTACGACACCATCCCTGCTCTGGTTATCCCATGTTACTACCCTCTCCCTGGCTTTCCCTATGTACCTAGCTGCCAACATTTTAAGTCATGGTTTTGTTTTGTTTTTGCATGCAGAAAGCAAAACATGACTCTTTAGAAATTAAAAAAAAATATATTGCTAGCTAAGTGACTGCCTTCAGAGGCTCTTTCCTAACTTTTGAGCCAATCCCCCATTTGACTTGTTCTCATAATGGCACCATTTTGGAGTCAGTCAAGTCCTTTGGCCCTTGACAAAGTCATGCAATGGAAATACAGTGAGTTATGGATTATTATGGTACAGAATGCAGTCCTGTAGCATGCAGAGGAGAAATTGGCTTCTTGGGTGTGCTGAGATACAGGACAGTAGTGTGGCTTCAGTTGATGTAAGGGGATTTTAGTACAAAAATGGATTTGGGGTGAATTTGCAGAGCACTCTTCCACAGAGCATAGGTAGGTTGGCCCTGCCTAACTCCTAGCAATTGCTAACCACACACCCTGCCTGCCTCCCTAAGTGGCAGCCACCACACCCTCCATAGGCTGTGCTCCATGGCAGGCCCTGCCTTCACCCCTGGAGGACTCTGGCTCCCTGTGCCCATTTCTGGCAATAGGTCTTTGCCTGACTCCTAAGACCTAGGGCCCTGCCTGTTTGTTCCTGGGCTCTGCTCTGCTCCCTCTCTCATTCCATGGGGTCACCTGTTGTCTTCTCTTCTGAGCTCCTGAACTGAGCCTTTGCTCCTTCTGGATTGCCACCTCCTCTGCCTCCTCTTCTTCTCCCTCCCTCACTGCTGCCAAAATTGCCCTGCGCCTTTAGTTCATTTCCATGACTTCACCCCTCATCTTCCTCTCCCAGTCTTTCATCCTTCTCCTGGACTTCTTCCCCTCCACAGCCTGAACCCACAGCCCATCACACACTGACATTTTTGTCAGAATCCTAAACTTTCTCATCCCCTCCAGCTTTTGCTGAAACTATCAACCATTCTCTATTTTCTACATCATCCTGTTTTCTGCTCCCTCTTCCTGGGCTGCCAAGTGTGACAGATTCATAGTTGACAACTTCAAATGGGCTTTCAGTATTGATTGTAGATTCTTTAACTTGTTGTTACTCTTCTTTCCCATCCATGCCCTTCATCTCTGCTCTCAGCAAATGACTGACCTCTTTGTCTCCTACACAGAAGAGAGCACCTAACGTGAGAACTTCCCTGCTGGCTGCTCCTCCCCCTGCCATTTATCTGTGTCTGAATCCCTCCTCATCTCCTTCCCTCCTGCCCCCATTCAGTTCTCTGTTTCTGGATCCTGTTTTATGTCCTCCAAAACTTTGCTCCCTCACTTATCCCATTGCTCCCACTTTCTGGGGCCTTCAGCCTCCCTCTCTGTTGGTTACGTCCACATAGCCTGCAAACAAGCGGAATTCTCCCCAAGATTAAAACAAAATATCTTAGTCTGCTGCCCCTTACTCTTTTCCCTTGTCAGCCAGGTTTCTTTTAAAAACAAACTTTTTTTATTGATTCTTCTCAGTTACTCTTCAGCCCTCTATAGTTTTTCATAAAAGTCACCAGTGACTACACAGTTGCCAAATCAAATTAATATCTTTCAGTCCTCAACTGTCTTGAATTCTCCACAGCATTTCACCACAGCATCCACCACTCCTTCCATGAAACACCCTCTTCGCTCGGCTTATATGGTACCACAAGTCTCTGGATTCTCATCTTATCTCTCAGCCATACAGGCTGAGCCTTTCCTGAAACCTAGACAGGGGGACGTGTCTGTGGCTGTCTGCGGTCACACCTCTCCAGGATTTGGATAGGCAGGAAGATTCACAGCTGCTCCTCTTCCCCCTTCTCTGTGTCTGTTTTCTTTGAGTCCATTCCTTCTCCTGGACTCAGTTCTCCTCATGCTAAGCATGTTTATGAGCTCCTGCTGGGAGGACAGCATCTGTGAGTCCTTCCCTCTGTCTCTTCCAGTATGGCGCAGAGACAGATTTTAGCCACATTTGCTAAGAGGCCCCGTCTAAATCAGCCCAAGAGTGTGGATTAGGTTTTATAGCATCCAGGCAGCAGTTTGGCTAAACTGGATTACCAGTTCATCACCATGATCCCATACCAGTTAGAGCCCGTCACAGTCAGTAAGGAGCCTGAGATCGTGGTAAGACATGTTTCCATACATGGTTCAGTGCTGCTAACCAGGGGAATCCTGGCAGGGCTGGGTGTCTGCCACTGACAATATTCTGATGGAGGGAAGACGGGCAAGTGGGAAGTGTTGTGGTTCCTCACTTGCCTGGGCTCAGCTGGAGTCAGCCGGACTCCCTTCAGCAGGGTCTTTCCCACCTGTACTGATCAGCACCACCTGCTTGCTCCAGTTGTTCCTGGAGCTGGGGGCAGATGCTGGTTGCTTTCTTGGAGGTAAGGAGGTGTAGTAGAAAGACATCTGATTTGAGAGTCAGAACACTTAAATTTTGGCTCTGCCAATTATGAGCTTTGTGATCTTGGGTACAGTTTCCTCATCTGTAAAGTTGGGCTATGGGAATGGCTGAGAACAGTGATCTCTCAGAAGCTCTCCAGCTCTAAAGATGATACTTGTGATTCTAACTCTAAAACTCAAGCCACATAAGGAATAAGGGAACTCTGGGGGTGGGACACAGCTGGGGGAGTCCTGGCCAGGGCAGGGAAAAGGGACTCATAGGCCAAATTGAGCTGCTTTGAGGAAAGTTCTTACCAGCTGGTGCTGCCTTGAGCCATATGCCGTTCCTCAAGCTGCACCCCTTTCTTCGATATCTAGTACGAGTTCCTCCTAGGCCTTTTCTAGAAGTGGTTATTGGATCCAGAGTGGTTAGGAGCATGAGGGAGGAATATTGTAAGGGGAAGTGTCACTGATTTTAAAAGGACCTACACATTCATGAACAAATAAAAACTAGCACTTTTCCTTAACAACAGTTGTGTCCTGGAGTGTTTTTCAGTGGAGATGGTTGACCCTTCTTGCCCCCAGACTCAAGCATCATTAAGAATCCAAAGTGAGGACGAACAGTCTGGGAAGTCTTTCTCTCTAGGAAAGAACTCCGCTCTCTGCTTCTCATAGCGTGCACATAGGCTGCTCTTCAGCATGTGGGCAGCAAGTCTGAGGTAGAGTTAGGGAAAAGGCATCTTATGAATGCCTACCACTTCCAGGCACTAAATACTTCCAGAATGTGCTTTATATCGTGATGTTCCCTAATTACCTACCATTAGCTGTCCTCTCTGCTCACTCTACACCAGTAAGGTTTCTAGCCATTTTAGGGGGTCAAGGACATTGTAATGAATATTTATCATTCATTTAGGTTGCATAAAGTCTGAACCCCTTCCCTATTTTTGGTGAATTCCTCACCTCAGGAAGCTTGGGAGGCACAGCTTACTCCTCACTACAGAAACTAAATATACTTCAATCTTGATTTTCCAGCATCCTTTAAAGCCAGGGTACAGGACTAGTGGTAGTGATTAAAAAAAAAAAAAAAAGAAAAGGAAAAAACATGGACTTCTCTTTGGTGTCAGTGTTGGTTGTAGGGTGGTGGGGTTTCCATGGCAGCAGGAGCAACAGTACAAGTTGGAGCACCTGGTGCCTGATGGCAGTGATAGTTTCTTCAGCAGACCAATTCCGCACATGATTTCAGGAATTGTTCCTGACTGCACAGTGCTGAGCTTAATTCTCCAGCCTTCCCGACAATTCTGTGAACTACCTTAAAAACCTTTTAATAAGCTGGGAGCAGTGGCTCACACCTGTAATCCCAGCACTTTGGGAAGCTAAGGTGGAAGGATCGCTTGAGCCCAGGAGTTCGAGGTTACAGTGAGCAATGATTATGCCACTGCACTTTAGCCCAGGTGACAGAACAAGACCCTGTCTCTAAAAAAAAATTTAGACCCTTTAATAAATTCATTTTCTGCTTCAATTAGCCAGAATTGGTTTCTAGTACTTGGAACTAAACACTCTGATGTTTGAAGAGTCTGGTTAAAGTCATGGACCCACTCTTCTGAGCTCCAGACCCACGTATCCTGTGGTCTATTGGACACCTCCCACTTGGATGTCTCAATGTCACCTGACACTCCCAGGCCCAGTTAACATATTCTTCTTCTGATACTCCCCAGCTCAATAGCCAGGGACATGGGATGAAAACTAGGGGGATGTGGTATCAGAGAAGCCAAGGAAGTTTGTGTTTCAAGGAAGGATATTTGTCGATTTTAATGTTTACGAAGCGACCTGGAAATCTTCTCTGACCTCCCACCCCTTCCCAGACTGGCCCAAGAACCTGAAGCTTTTCCCTGCTTGCTCTGACTTTTGGCTGTGTTTTGTCCTTATTAATTTTATTAGTACTGATCCTTCTGCAGGTCCCAAGGACACAGAGCCTCTCTCCTCCCACTCCTCAGGTTCCATGGCAAGCTGCTAGCTGGGCCCATTCCCCAGAGCAAGTCCTGCCCTCATAGGTAGGTCTGCATCCAGATCTCTTCTTGCTCCACACCTGGTCTATGGATTATTTTATCCACTAGGCAGTGTAGGCATAGTATAATGACATCTAGGGTCTGAGAGCTTTCCAAGGGTCTATAAAAAGAAGTACTGAAAATATTTAAAATTAAAAGTGACAAAACATATGTAAAAAAGTCTAATTAAATGTCTATAAACTGTACCATTATGTTAAACCCATTAATTGTTAATTTTATAATTTCATAAAGTTTCATAAAAATTTTGTTACATTTGAGAATAATTTGTAGGTTAGAATTTCTTACTTCACAAGAAATTCTGTATATATGAGATGATTGTCAAGAAACCTTAGCTCATTGTAAATTAAATGAATTACTGCTAGCCAAATAATTTAAAAAGCAAAATTATAAAAAACCATTTCAAAATTTTACAGTAAAAACTATGTTTACTGCAGGCTGTAGGTGCATTTTCATGTTTGATATAGAGCCTCCTAGAATAAAAATGCCTGGTCTCTGGGGAGAACCCTCATTCATGGGCCCTGGAGCTCTGTAAGGGCAGTGGGCGAGAATCTTGTCCTACAGACATCACTCCTAAAGGCCTTACATAGGACATGGTTTGGGCAATGAGAGGGCGTAACCAGTCCCTAGGGCCAGCTTTCCAATTGTGGCACAGACTGCAAGTTGTTGCCAATATCTATTTTTACAGTTATTTTAGTAATAACCTTCTTCTGCTTTTCTCAGCCTCCTCTACACCTGGATGTTGTCTTTTGAATAAGTTCTAGCCAATCAATTATGAGAAGTGGTCACGTATACAACTTCCTGGACATGTTTTGTATGAAAATGCTTGTCCTCCAGATCCTCCCTCTCTACCCTTTTCTCCAGATAGGAACACAATTATGCCATTGGTTATCAAGCTTCAATCATGCAGATTGAGGGTGACATCCCAGAGAATGGTGAAACAAGAGGTTAGAAAGAACCTACGTTCTTTGACAATCTCATGGAGCACAGCCATTTACCTGCCTTGAACTGCCTTCTTACTTCTTTGGACTATTACCTGAGAAAGAAATACATTTCTATTTTTTTAAAACCACTTAATATGGGGATCTTTTTTTTGGTTATAGCAGCTGAGCCTATATTCTAACCAATATTCCAAAAGCAGTGCTTTATTTGCCCACAGGATTGAGAGGATGTTCCTAAGATTTTTTGGAAATTGCTGTGCCCCTGGCCTCCAGCTCTGTCAGAGGTGTAATATCTGCTGAGGCCAAGCTCACTTGGCATTCACGGAGAAAATAAGGATCTGCTCCATGCTTGTGAACATGAACACCAAAGCCTCAGTCTTGCCCCAGCCTAAGGGCTAAGGCCTGATGCAGGTGGAAGCAGTTGTCCTTATCTAGGGCTTCCCATTTGTTCCAGTGATTACCAGGTGTGGTGTGGCCCAGTGACAATGTCACTTCATGGCAAAGGTTCTGCCAGGGCAGTGCTTCTGTGACTTTTAAAATTTATTATTTAGATTAATGAAGCATTCATCCTTTCTTTTCTATATGAACTGAATTTCTCAGTAACCAAATAACTGATGAGGGGAAGTTTTTCTTTTAGAAGTATTCCACAATAATTGATGCAAGATGGATAAATCTGGAATATCACCCTTTTTTAAACCCCTAATGAATTAATGAATCTAGGCAATGACCATCCATGGCTGCTCACATCACCAAAATAGAGACAACCAGACATTATGTGGCTCCTGATTGAAGAACACAACATCACCTATGAATTGTTTACAAACAAATAGAATCTGAATCTAATCAAGTCTCTACATCTACTTATTTACAGATTAACTCCCAATTGACAGGAAATGCAGAGAATAGAGGAACACCTTAAATGACATCACAAGGATCCAATCAGCAAAATCCACATCTATGAAAAATGATAGGACAAAGTGCCATGGTTTACATTGCAAGGGGTAAAAAAGTGAAATGGAGGGGAAACTTATAGATTAAAGAGACTTGAAAAGATATAAACCAATTGCAATGTATGAAACTTATTTGCATCCAAGTTTAAACAAACTAAAAATATCATGAGACCGTTGAGAACATTTGAAGAGATAATAGCTGAGAACTATCCAGAAGTGATCAATGATATGAATTCATAGATACAAGATGTAGAACAAAATACACTTAGGAAAAATAAAAGGAAACTTAAATATATTATAAAACTGCAGAACACCAAAGACAAAGAGAAGATCCTACAAACAGCAGAGGGGCATATGTGAATATGAATGCTTTCCAATGTTTCTAGTGCTTTTCCTCTTCTAAGTTCATGGAAGGACTGACATCCTTTATTTTAGGTGTCTTTATAAGACTTGATTTGGCCAATGAAATGTGAGCGGGAGTGATGTAGGTCATTTCTAGGTTGAAAATGTTAAGAGCCAGTGCTTGATTTCCTGATTCTCCATTTCCTCTCTTCCCTTGTTGAGGCCTTTCTGAGAGTACATATTGACAAAAAGGTGCTTAAGATGTAAGCAGTCTGATATGCTGTGCCTTTGCATGTAGAATATATGCTTTGGCATATTACCCATATCTACAGCAGATTTTGCATTAATGAGAACTTAACTTTTGTTGTGTTTAGCCAGTAAGAATTGTGGGTTATTCATTATTGCAGCATAAGCCATCCTATAGTACAAAGTACCTTGGTTTTCTTTGGGGAAAAAAAAATCAAACAATAACAAAACACTAAGATCCAAGGCATTGGCTTAGCATGTGGATAGTAAGGGAACTGATACTGGTGACTAGAAAGATGGCAGTTCATGTTATGCAGTGGAAAAACATTTGGTAAAACCGTAGTCTGTGATAACTTGAAAGGCAGATCAAATACTTAATGAATTTCAGTAGTGAGGAAGAGGTCAGAAAATAGAACATTGGTAGCATATGTTGATTGATATTCCGTTTATCAAGATATTTCAAGAAAGACATGAATTCAGAGAAGAATTGCCCTGCTTTTAAGCAGGAGTGATGGAAAATGGAAAATATCCAAAAATTCAAGGATTTAGGGTTTTGAAGAGGTACTTGCTTCTTGACCCTGAAGACTAAAAGATAAAATTGAGAATTTGAATACTGAAGGCCCATTAAAATTTGGCCTTGAGGCAAGGATCAAATTAAAATTATGGCCATAGTATGCATTGTTAAAACCTTTGAATGGATTAAAGTACTTTAGGGAAAATATCAAATTAAGAGTATAATGCCCAGTAAAATCTTTCAGCTGGATAAGATTCAGGGAAAAATTCTAAGGATGGGCTTTTCCACCAAAGCCTATGGGGGAGAGAAAGAGAAGAGAGAGGCATGGACATGCCTATGGTAGTCTCCCTTTATGCGCAGTTTTGCTTTCTGCAGTCCAAAAATATTATTTTAAGTGGAAAATTTCAGAAATAAGCAACTGACAAGTTTTAAATTGCATGCCATTCTGAATAGTGTGATGAAATCTCATGCTGTCCTGCTCCATCCCTATAGGGATGTGAATAATTTCTTTGTCGAGTGTATCCATGCTGTATACATTACTGGCTCTGAGTCACTTAGTAGCCTTCTGGGTTATCACATCAACAGATAACAAGAAGAGGAAGGGTGAGTATTGTACAATAAGATATTTTGAGAAAGAGAGAGAGATACCATATTCACCTAAGTTTTATTACAGTATATTCTATTTTATTATTATTGTTGTTATTCTCTTATTGTGCCTAATTTGTAAATTAAACTTTATCATAGGTATGCATGTATAGGAAAAAACAGTATACAGTATATTGGGTTCAGTACCATTGCGGTTTCAGGCATCCACTGAGGGTCTTGGAATGCATCTCCTATGGATAAGAGAGGACTACTGTAATTCTCATGAGGATTGAACCTTTTCTTTTGTCCAAATTCCCTTCCAAGAGGCTTGGTGAATCACACCTACAATCAATAAAATCTCCCTAAACAGGTTTTGTTAAACCAGTATAATGTGATTTACTTCTCAACCTGGTTGTAGTATAGCATCATGCGAGAGATAGGAGACCCCCCCCCCATCTTAACTCAAGCATCCCAGAAGATCCCTATCTTAACTTGAGCATTCCTTTCCACTGACTCAAGGTCTTTAGACCAAGCTTAACTCTTTCAACCAATTGTCAACTAAAGAATCCCTAAAACCCACCTATGACTTGTGAGTTCCTGCTTTGAGATGTCCCACCTTTTCAGGCTGAACCAATGTATACCTTCCATGTATTAATTTATGATTTTACCTATAATTCCTGTCCCCATGAATGTATAAAACCAAACTGTAATACGGCTGCCTCAGGTGCATTTTCTCAAGACCTCTTGAGAACTTGACCCCCGGGCTATGATTGCACACATCTGGCTCAGAATAAACCTCTAAATTATTTTAGAGTTTGTATTTTTCTGTGGACACTCAGAAATCTAACTGTGGGTATAGCTTTTGACAAATGATGCTACCTACATTCAAATAGACAGAAACATGAGTTTTTTAAAGAGAGTTTTACTGCTAGAGGAACTATAAGCCTAGACTAACAGAAACAGTAACTGTTCAAGACTTTAAATGGCTCTTGTGCTTCCAAGTATCCATGAAAGAGAATGGGTTGAGAAGGCTGGTCAGTCCCCACAGAGGTTTATTCCTCAACCCCCATAACAGCTGGAACACTGAACAAGAAAGAACCTCTTAAAAGGCACAACCAAGGGATAAGGAGAACAATGGACAAGGGAGCTACCTCCAGGGACCAGAATCAGAAAATAATGAATTCATTCCCACTCCAGACTAAGAGGCCTTCAAAATATTTGCCTGGTTGCATTTCAGAATTGCCATAGCCAGTGAGTCCTGTGTGCCTTCTATTCTTCCCCTTTCCTATGTGGAATGTCTTTTTCTGTTCACTTAACTCATCTTTTAAAAGTCACTTCACTTGTTACTACCCCTTCCTGTTGTGCCAGAGAACATACCTGTCCCTCATCCTTCTCTTGCTCTGCTTCAGAGACACCTGGAAGTCTCTGTCCCTGTGCTTACTACCCCCAAAGAACCATAGATATGGAAGTAGAAAGTGCCAAACACCTAATCATCCTTGAATCCTTTCCTTCTGCCTGGAACGCTCTATCCCCCAAACTTCTCAAGGTTGGGTTGGCTCCATATCATCCTTTATGTCTTAGCTCAACCCTCTCCTCAGAGAGCTTTTCCTAACCACACAATCTAAAGTAGACCCAGGTACTATCCCTGACAGTCCTGTTTTATTGTCATCATAGCACTTACTACTGAGTATATTTACCTTTTTCCTTTACTTGTGTTGTTCATTGTCTGGGTCCCCCTCATAGGGTGTAAGCGTCCCTGAGAGCAGAAGTCTGGACTAGATCCTAGAACATTTCCTGTAGTTGCTCAAGAAATATTAGGTGAATGAATGTGTAACTCAGGTCTTTGTCATCCAGTCTCCCCTTTTACTGGGGACTCATAAGTCTGGAGAAGAACATGTCCAGGGTTCCTCATGAGTTAGTGGCAGTGTCAGACTAGAACTCAGGCCTTGTGAGTCAGACTTGTCTTTCAAAATGTCTGAGGCTGAAATAGCTCCTGGGTGGCAGACAAATGGCAGGAGTGAGAAGGTCTGCAGATCATTCCCCTTGTTGCAGTGTGCTGGCTGCCCCATAGGTGGTGCCAGTGGCACTCATGCAGCTCCAAGGAAAGTTACAAAAGCTTGGTAATGACTGCTCGTTAGTTGTGAGCGAGAAAAAATATACAGCAATTATACAGTGGAGAAATCAGATAAACCTTGATTGTATGATCAAAATAGCATCACCAGTAAGGGACAGATAGACATGCTGTGCATCTAGATGTGATACCCGGAGAAGGACATAATGTCACCTATCACCTATACAGGGAGTGAGTGTTGCAGCCAATAATACATAACCTGAGTTTAATCACAGAGAAACATCAGATAAGCCCAAAATGGGAAATGTTATATTAAATAAGGGCAGGGGATAGGAGACTGGATTCTTTTAAGATGTCCCTGTCATTAAAGGCAAATAAAAGCTGGGAAAATGTCTAGGTTAAATGAGGCTAAAGAGATATGACAAGTAAATGTAATACCTGACCCCATACTGAGTCCTGTAGCAAAGTTAAAAATGTTATAAAGGACATTATTGGGTCAACTGACAAAATTGGGATATGAACAGTAGATTACTTTATTGTATCAATGTTAAGTGTGAAGTTGGTAACTTTACTATGGTTATGTAATAGAATATCCTTATTTTTAGGAAATATGCACTAGAATATTTAGTAGTAAAAGGCCTTGGTATAACTTACTCTCAAATGGCACAGAAGAAAACTATAGATGTATATATGTTTTTAATTAAATATATACACATAAATATATAGATAGCTATGAATAAAGCGAATGGGGTAAAATTGTTAGGGTGGAAAACTTAGTAGGTGCTCATGGTCTCCTTTTAAATGTTGTGAAAACAGAGCGCCGCAGGGTGCCTGTCAGCTAGGGGGAGAGAGAGAGAACAGAAAGAGCTTATATGATTGATTTTAGCCCTTACTATGGGTTAAATAATTTTTCTCTTATTTCACAATTAAGGCCATCCTTTCAAAAATGTTAATAGGTGAAGCTGGATAAAGGATATATGGGCATTCTTTTTACTATTTTTATTTTTGCAACTTTCTGTAAGTTTGAAATTATTTTCAAATAAAAATTTAGGAAGAAAAAAGGAATTAAAGGATGATAATTCCAGGTACCTTCTCTGCCCACCTCTCTTTCTGTTGTACAACAATCCAGAGCCAGTGTCCTGCCCTACTAGTGTGCCTCTTATGATGTCCCTTTTGCTTCAGTCATTTCTCTTCTAAAAGGATTGTGTTTGGCTCCAAGGCCTAGGCTGAAGGGGGTGGAGCTACTATCATCCATGGCTGGAAAATGCTACTGAAGCCCTCACAGGAGGACTGGAGAGGCAGTGGAAGTCTCTGAGTTCAGCCTTCATCTCAATTCTGGCTTCAGGGAACTGAGGCCAGCTTGTTGGAAGCAATCCGGGTCAGGCTGGTTTGCCCAGCCATTCTGAACAGGCACCTGCTGTTTGAGGGGACTCAGCAGGGCTGGGCGTGGCAAGAGCCTTGGCACTGTGGGGACAGGGATGGCTTCACTTTCCTTTCCCTCTGCCTACAGTTTCTTGGAAGTGACACGATTCATCTTCTCTCCTGAGTCTGGGCATGCTGGACCCTGCTCCCCCTGCCCCATATCCTCAGGAGTCCTTCCAATCTTCCCATGATTTACTTTATATTAAATCAGTAAAATTGGATGTCAGATGACAGGGAGGTGGAACGTTTGTCCCAGATCTGAATCTGCACTCTTTCCCGGGATGACTTCTGTTGGCTTTCCCTCAGCTCCATACCCTTCACATGTAAAAAGGACTTCATCCCTCCATCCCCATGCTTGAACCTAACTGGGCCTGCCCTTCACTCAGCCCTCCTCATAGGAGAGCGAGGTCACTTTCTGCAGTCAGCTGGAGGGAAATGATGAGAGTCTAGACTAAGGCTGTAGAAAAAAAAACCTATAGGTGTATATAGTTTACTCCCTTTACTCACCTGTAAGCCAAGCAGAAAGAGATTACTCCCTCTTATCTGAGCTCAGTAAATGAAGTTCTGGACTGTGAAATCCCTTAGACGTAGCCAAAAAGTGTTTGGATGAATGAATCAAACTTCCAAACGGTGTTTCTATCACTAAACCATTGCAAGAGTATTGGCTTGAGTTAATCTCTTGGCCAAATTTGCCTTAGGGAACCTGGAAGACTGTTTAAGGTGATGGCTGACTTGCACTCACAGCATGTTACAGGTAAGAAAGGCAGTGATGCCAAATGGTTAGGAGCACAGATTCTGGACCAGACGACCTGGGTGGGACTCACACTTACTAGCTGTGTGGTCTTGGACAAGTTGCTCCAGAATACTGCACTTCTGTTTCTTTGTCTGTAACATAGAATAATATCAATAACAGCACCTACCTCATGAAGTTGTTGTGAGGATTAAGTTAAAATATATAAAGCATTTGAAACAGTGCCTGGCACAGAATTGGTGGTATTATTAGGTGAATTAGTATTGCCTGTATTTTATTAAAACTAAGCCACATAAATGCAGGTACTTTCTTGGTTCTTCAGGAAGGTGTCAACAGAAGGTTTTTATACAACCATGTCAGGACTGCTACCAGGCTGACAGCAATATTAATGTGTAATCGATTATAAAATGCAACCAAATTTCAAAGAAGTTAAAAAGTGAGAGGAAATGTGGTGTTAGAATGAATAAAATAGGAAGCATTATTTAGTTGTTTTTACTTTTTAAGTTGAGATATAATTTATATACCATAGAATTCACCCTTTTAAAGAGTAGAATTCAGTGGCTTTTAGAAGATTCACAAGATGTGCAGTTGTTACCACTGTCCAAAAGAAACCACATACCTATTAGTCTCTCTCCATTTCCCCCTCCTCCCTGGCCCTGGCAACCACTAATCTATTTTCTCTGTAGATTTGCCTATTCTGATCATTTCACATAAATGGAATCATGCAATATATGGCCGTTTGCATCTGATCTCTTAGCATAATGTTGTTAAGGTTCGTTCATATTGTAGCATGTATCTGTACTTCATTCCTTTTTATGGCCAAATAATGTTCCATTGCATGGCTGTGCATTTGTTTATCCATTTATCATTTGATGGCCATTTGGATTTCTTCCTCTTTTTGGCTATTATGACTAATGCTACTGTGAACATTCATGTATAAGTTTTTGTGTGGACATGTTTTTGATTCTCTTGGGTATATACCCAGGAGTGGCCATATGATATACTAACTCTATGTTTAATCATTTGATGAACTGCCAGACTGCTTTCCAAAGCAGCTGTACTACTTGTAAGGTTTCAATTTCTCCGTATTCTCACCAACACTTGTTATTGTCTATCTTTTTGATTATAGCCATCCTACTGGGTGTGAAGTGGTATCTCATTATGTTTTTAAAAGAAATTTAATTTATTTTATTTTTTTTTAGAGACAGTGTCTTGCTATCTTGCCCAGCCTGGACTCAAAGTCCGGGGCTTGATCAATCCTGCTTTCTCAGTCTCCCAAGTAGCTGGGTCTACAAACACATAGCACTGCTTCCGGCTGGTATCTCATTATGGTTTTGATTTGCATTTCTTTAATGGCTAATGATGTTGTGCATTTTTCCATGTTCTTATTGGCCATTTATATATCTTCTTTGGAAAAACGTCTATGGAAATTCTTTGCCCATTTTTAAATTGGGTTGTCTTTTTCGCTGCAGAATTGTAAGAGGTATTTTTTTAAATATAGTTAATACTAAACCATTATCGGATATATGACTTGCAAATATTTCATCCTTTTCTGTGGATTCTCTTTTCATCCTCTTTATAGTGTTCTTTGAAGTACAAAAGTTTTAATCTTGATTAAGTTCAACTTACCTATTTTTTTTCCTTTCGTTGCTTTTGCTTTAGGTGCTGTATCTAAGAAGCAGTGCTTAACCCAAGGTCATGAAAATTTATACTTATATCTTTTCTAAGAGTTTCATAGTTTTAGCTCTTATATTTAGCTCTTTGACCCATTTTGAGTTAACTTTTGTATATGGTATGAGGTACAGGTCCAAATTTATTTCTTTGCTTGTGGATATCCAGTTTTCCCGGCACCATTTGTTGAAACTCTTTCCCCCATGCATTGTCTTGGCATCCTTGTCAACTGACCATAGATGAGTGGGTTTATTTCTGGACTCTCAATTCTATTTCATAGATCTGCATGTCTATCCTTATACCAGTATGACCTGGTCTTGATGACGGTAGCTTTGTAGTTAAGTTTTGAAATAAGGAAATGTGAGTCCTTCAACTTTGCTCTTCTTTTTAAGATTGTTTTGCCTGCTATGGGCCCTTTCATTTCCATATGAATTTTAGGATCAAGTTATCAATTTCTGCAAAAAAGATACCTGAAATTTTGATAAAGATTGCAATGAATTTGTCGATCAGTTTGGGGGAGCACTACCATATTATTACTAACAATGTAAATCTTCCAATCCATGAATTTTTGGTACGCACTAACCTGAACTGTAATTAGTTTTAACTGACAAGGAGGCTAGGTCAGACATCCAAAATGGATCAAACTGAGTTAATTGCCAAATGTTTATTTCATTTTTGAGCTGTGGGATAAGGTACATCTTTATTTTGTCAAGGTAGGAAAAGAGAAAAATGGAAAGATTTGTATAAATTGGTAAGGCCTACTAGTTATCAAAGACAGACTGCGTTAGGAAAAGGTTAAATTTGGCATTATTTACTTTTTGAACACATATTCCTATTTAAGAAATTTTAATATAACACACAATAACCTAAATACCTCTTGTCTTATGGAGCAGAAAAATTATGTTTTTTTTGTGATGTAGAGTCTCTGAAAAATCTTTTGAATAGCAGAGATATAATTTAATAAATGTATAAATCAATTGCTTCTTGACTTAAGAAAACTGAAGTCCTTCCCCTTTCTCCAGACTCTGGTATTTTTACCAACAGGGTCAACAAACTCTGGAAATATAAAGTGTACTAATTTCTTCTATGTTTTGTTATATTGACAAACTTCAATTCTGACTTCTCTTCCTTAAATGTCAAGCAATTTGATATTACTTTGTAACAATGATGTTACCATAGAGTATTTAAGTAAATAGCATAAAACTTGTTGCCAGTAGTGATGTTAATAATTACAGGAATAGAATGAGAGCAGGTTATTGTGTAGTAAAGACTCCTGGAATAGATTGAGTTCCTTGGCAGTGTCAAGAGTTTGTCATGTTAGTGGTCATGGTGTTGCAATCCATTATCTCACTGAAAATTGATGACTTCAGCTATGGTAACTAGCCATAATATTTAATGTAGCTTTCTTGAACCAATTAAAACAAAATTTTTATCTAAGGCGTTATATCAGGAGTTACCCAAGGAAACCCAGGATCTCTATGTATATATTTTAGGGTGTTGAGTATGTTTTACTTTCTTGTATAGTTCCTTTGGCTCCTCTCGATAAATGTTAGTGACATTTGCACACTGGAAATGGAATATTTTTCTATTTATCAGTCTGTCCACATATTTACTTAACCTTCTTTATCTTACATGTTCTAGAAAGTCTCTTTTTATCTTCTTTCTTTCCTTTCTTTTTCCTCCCTCCCTTCCTCCTTTCCTTCTTTGCTCCCTCCTTTCCTTTCTTTCATTAATTCTTTCATTTACTAGTGCCACCATTTTTATTAAATAGCTACCAAAAGGCCGGGGCACTGTCCCAGGCATTAGAAATAAGCAATTAAAAAAGAGGCCAGGTCCCTACTGTCTTGGAGCTTAACTTCTGGTGAGGGAAGAAAGAAAACAGATTGTTTTAGATGATGTTAAGTGCTCTGAGACAAAGCAGGGTAATATGATAGACTGTGAGGTGCGACTGCTTTAGATAGGGAGATCAGGGAAGGCTTCACTGAGGAGGTGGCAAGTGAGCTGAGATCTGAATAATGAGAAGGAACCAGGCTTGTGGAGGAATGGGGGCAGAGGCTTATAAGCAGAGGAAAACAGCAAGTTTGAAATATTTGAAGTAGCTTAAAATAATTGTTAGTACAACAACAAAAACTCCTGACAAGATAAAAGTAGGAATGATGGAAAATGAAAGAGAGAGAAAAGGAGAAAGCTGTAATATAGATATGTAAACTGTAGAGTTTCACAAAGTTACTGAAGTTGAGTTGAAAATTTAGGTCCTATTTCCTGGAAGTCAAGGGGAAAAGGGAAATGTGATCAATCTCACGGTTTGCTTCCTTCGTTTAAAAAAGGTATGTCAGTTTCTCAAGGGGAAAAATATTTTTTTTTCTGGTGCTTAGGATTGAAATACATTTCTTCCATGGACCTTTCTAATCAGGGCTTAGAGTGATTGGATTAGTTAGCGTGGTATGTGCCTCTCCCCACAGATGTCCAAATCCCTCGAACCTGTGAATATGTTACTTTCTGTGCAAAAGGCACTTTACAGATGTGATTGAGTTAAGGACTTTGAGATGGGGAGATTATCCTGCATTTTTTTGGGTGGGCCCAATCTAATCACATGGGTCCTTAAAAGCCAAGAACCTTTCCCAGCTAGAATCAGAGGAAGATGTGACTTCAGAAGCATAGTCAGAAAGATGTAATGTTGCTGGCTTTGAAGATGGAGGAAGAGGGCCATTAGCCAAGGAATGTGGGTAGCCTCTAGAAGCTAGAAAGGCAAAGAAGATTCTCCCCTAGAGCCTCTAGAAAGGAACATATCCCTGCTGACACTGATTGCAGCCCAGCGGGACCTGCGTAGGGCTTCTGACCTATAGAATTGCAAAAAAAAAACTTTTTTTTTTTTTTTTGAGACAGAGTCTCACTGTGTTGACCAGGCTAGAGTGCCGTGGCGTCATCCTAGCTCACAGCAACCTCAAACTCCTGGGCTCAAGCAATCCTCCTGCCTCAGCCTCCCGAGTAGCTGGGACTACAGGCATGCGCCACCATGCCCGGCTAATTTTTTCTATATATTTTTAGTTGTCTGATTAATTTCTTTCTATTTTTAGTAGAGACGGGGTCTCGCTCTTGCTCAAGCTGGTTTCGAACTCCTGAAATCAAACAATCCGCCCGCCTCGGCCTCCCAGAGTGCTAGGATTACAGGCGTGAGCCACCGCACCCGGCCGATAATACATTTTTATTGTTTAAGTTACCAAGTTTTGGTAATTTGTTGCTACAGCCATATAAAACTGATATAGTTAGATTCATTTTGATTGCAATAACAGAAATTCACCCACTTGAACTAGCTAAGCAAAAGAGTGCAGTTTATTATAAAGAGTTGGAAATATTACATGAAATTCAAAGGTAGGAATGCAACTCATTTCAGGAAATACTATGACCGGGGATGGAAAACTTTTAGAATGTTTTGGTCTCTTCTCTCTTCTCTTTGTGGATCTTTTTCATCCTTCCTGTTCTTTCCCCATTTGCCCTATAGTCTTCTTTTCTGCATTTCTCTAGGCCATATGGTAGCAAGGTAAGGTGTGTTTGTGGACAGCTTCTGATTTTCTATGTTAATGATGTTCTATGTTTCCATGTTAGCTAGAGAAAGATTGAAATCTCTCAGCCCTAATTCCAAATTCCTGGGAGAGGAATATGATTTGCTCAGCTTGAATGAGGTACCTAATATTAGGGCAATCAACTAGCCAGGTGGAGGATCCAGGGCTAGTTTCTAGAAAAAAAACATCTGGCTATACTGCTGTTTTTAAAATGCAACTTGCAACTTATCTGGAGGTCAAGAAACCATTAGTAGGTAGAAACCAGCATTAAAAAGAGACAAACAGTATCATGGTGCATAACATAGGATATGGGTAATGTTTTATAAAACTTGTTTCAGTTATTAAATATACAGGTACATGTGTCCCGGATGAGAATGTGAGACATATTTCTTTTGGTGGATTATGGCCCAAAATGTTTGAAAAACCCTGAGCTGGATAAGCTGGCAGGATTCTGCTACAAGGATGTAATAAATATTCTTAAAATAATCCCTCTAGTAAATGCAAAGGTGTCATGAATATATACATATATACACACACGCAGTATCTCTTAATATAAGCAAATGGCATAAGGCTAAAGCATGACTTGGTACAGGTAATGTTGCAAGGGGGAAGACAAAATGGTACAAACACAGAGCTTTTTGATGGTCTCACTCAATCCAGGATAAAATCTAGTCCAGTGGTCTGATGTTTGAAGTTACCAGTTGCCCACCATGGCCATTTTGAGCTTTTTTTTTTTTTTTTTCTTTTTTTGGGAGAGGGTTTCACTATGTTGCCTGGCTGGTCTCCAATTTCTGGCCTCAAGTGATCCTCCCGCCTTGGCCTCTCAGAATGGCCTCCCACCTTGCCCTCCCAAAGTCCCATGGTCCATTTTGAGTTTTTTGATAGACAGGACAGGATGAACCCCTACCTCTAAGCAATGAAATGAATCGTCCCGCTGTATAGGCATTACAGATAGTTATTGGCGCTACAAGTTCCCACCCTAGCAGTTATTGGCTATCAATCAATTTTAGAGAACATCATCAAATCATTAGGCTACTATCAGGAGAGTTGAATTTCTTCCCCACGGCTGCTAGAGAACAGAACTCACTCACAACCACAGAAGCCATTCCTAGTTCAGGTCCATAAACTCATTAGCATACAGCTGGGGCCTGTATTTCTAGCCTCTACTGCGTGGTCCCACAGAGATTTGTGGCTAAACATATTCCTGGGAATCGTTATTTGATGTATCAGGAGTCTTCTCAGCCCTCTCCTGTGGGGACACACGCCCTCCGCCCAGCACTCTCCTGTCTTGTCAGGCCGGCCCCACGCCCACCGCGGCGGAAGGCTTGCGGCCCCCGCTGTGGAGTGGGAATGTTGGTGTGGGCATCCCTTCAGTACCGTGATACTACTGTTACAAAGCTTTAATTTTATCTCACATGTGGCTGCTTCTCTGTGTCCGAGACAGAATTCTCGGGTCAGTCCCTGAGAGGAGCCGCTGGCGGGGACACCTGGGACGTGCCAGGCACGTAGGCGCCCTTGTGCAGCCGGCGCCTCCTCGCCAGCCCCGCGGCGGGGAGAAGGGGCTACGCACCCGCCACCGCGCTTTGTCCCCGCGCGGCCCCCGTCCACCGCCGTGCGGCTGCTCTGCGGGCCAAAAAGTTTCTCCAGGTGCAGAATTCCGGGCTCGGCGACAACCGGCGCGAAGTGTGCGCGCCTGTCGGAGGCCAGCCCGCCGGTCGGCCGGGGTGAGTGGCCACTGGGGTCGCGGCGCAGAGCAGGTGCCACGGAGGGGGCGGGCGGCCCAGGGCGGTCGCCGGCCGGGGCCGTTGCTATGGCAACGCGCCGGGCAAACGGGCCTCCGGGCCTCCCGCTGCCGGTCGGCTGGCGGCCCCCGCTGCTGGGGGACCCCGCGGAGCTCACGAACCCCTGCTGTGTCTCCAGGGGCCGAACCGTTGGGACCCCGCTTCCCCCGGGTCCGGTGTTTGGGGTGGTCCCTGGCTGCCCCCCGTTGATTTACCTCCACCCCATCTTGGGACGTGAACGTCTTTGAAAGTTGAAAGCGAAATTACTGTAGGGTAAGTGTGTGGGAAAAGTAAAACATCCTTAGTAATTCTAAAATCGCGTTTTTTCTTTCTCTCCTTTTTAATCTCTTAGACCTCATTATATGGTAGTTTTCTTATAGCACCTGATATAGTTCTTTGTACACAATGGATGCACATAGGAAGTGATAGGACGACATAGGAGCAGCGCCTTACTGGCTCTGTCTCGGTTTCCTGAATCCAGATTATAATTTCTCACAGGATTGTGAGTTTAAATGAGCCTATATGTGAAACTTTTGTGAATGGTTAATGTAAAGCACTTGAGAATTAGTTGTAAGGGCTGTTTGGGCGCTAAAAGTGGTCTGATACTGCTGGTCCCAGTCACCAGCTGAGGAGGATCTTCTTTTTTGTCTGACCACCAACCAACTCGAATATTCACCCAGAAAATCGAATGGTCATGTGTTGGAGGAGGGCTCTGTGAATGTAAAGAAATATTAAAAGGTTTTGAACCTAAATTTTCTCTCCCTGTTCTCCAGGTCCACACCTTCCAATTGTGACCCATATGCAGATAGATTGCACATGTAACTTTTTAGCCCACATAAGTCTCTAGTGTTCCTATCTCAGTGAATCATACCACCCTGTAGTTGACAAGCTAGAAATCTTGGCCTCATCCTTGACACCTGGCACTCCCTCTCCTTCCCTATCTACATAATCAAATTCTGTTCCTTTTATCTTCAAACCAAATCTCAAATCCATCCACTTATTTCTGTCCCTACCACTGTGACCCTAGACCAAGCTCCTATTGTCTCTTGCTCAGTCTCCTGTAATGGCATCCTAACTGGTCTAAAGGTATTCAGTCTATCCTTTTAGTATTCCCATCCATTCTTTGTACTACAGCAGAAGTACTGTTTTAACAATTAAAATTTGATTATGCTACTTACTTCCACCACCCCTCAAGCTTAAAATCCATCATAGCTTCTCCTTATTCTTGGGATAAAGATGCAAATCTAATGTGGCCTGAAAGGTGGGTGACCATATACTTTCTCATTCAGACCAAGATATTTTTAGAATAAAAGAGAGTGTTATTGTTTATACTAGGACAAAAGGTTTAACGGGACTCTCAGACAAACTGAGGTATATGGTTATTCTATATTGGCTCTTTTTCTGTCTTTTGTCACCATTTTCCCTCCTACTACAGGGCCTTTGCATATGCTCTTCTCCCTACCATGTATGCTCTCCCCTCTTTTCTTTAGTCTGATTAACTCTTGCTCCCATCCTTCACATCTCAGATCAAATGCTTCCTCAGGAAAACTGCCTCTGACTACTCTGTCTAGGACAAACCTCCTTCATATAGGCTCTTCTGACCCAGTTGTTTCTCCTTAGTAGCACTTGTCACAATTACAATTTAAAATTTGTCTGTGTGTCTGGCACATAGTATGTAGTTAATAAATGCTTACATGTTTGAATTATAAGCATTTTCCCATGTCATTAAACAGTCTCTGAAAATATCACGTAGTGGTTAGAAGCTCAGACTCCAGGAGCTAGAGAGATAGATAGCTTAGATTTGGATTCCAGCTCTGCCACAATTCCTTATCTGAAACTTGTGGGCCTATTTGTATTTTAAAATTCAGAATTTTCCAGTTTATAGAAAGATAACATGGCATAGATACTATATCACTTCTACTGGAGCCTGGGGCAGCACCCTGTAATCAAACACATTAACTTTTCTTTAGTAAAATGAATGCACTCTCAGTGGGATAAAGACAATATATAGTTTCATGTCAGTTCAGGTCAAGTTTTGCCAACAAATGAGTACCACAAAGTTTCATAAAACATTTGGTTTTCTGGGCATTTTGGATTGTAGAATTTTAGATAAGGATGTACAACTGTCTCAGTGTAACCTTGAGCCAATCACTTAATTTCTCTGGCCTCAGATTCCTCAACTGTAAAATGGAGTTGATACTAGCACCTACCTATCTCACAGGTTCCATGTCATGTCGTTTCAAGGAGTAAAAGAGTTAGTATGTGTTAACTGCATAGAACAAGGAGTGGTCCTTAGTCAGTGCTCTATAAGGGTCAGCTCTTATATAATTTTTATTAGCTCTGTAATAATCCACACTGTGGATGAAACATGATTTATTTATAATTTACTTATTGTTGTATATTTATATTTCAAGTACAAAATGTAGTGATGAAAGTCTTTATAGTTAAATCTTTTCACTACATTTTTGACTTACGATTAATTCCTAAAAATGAAATTACACAGTCAAAGGGCAGGAACATTGTGAATGTTCTTGAAATATATTGCCATATTGTTCTTCTGAAAGATTATACCAATTTACAATCCCACTGTCAGTTTTATGACACTCATGTTAGCATTATTATTTCAAAAAATTTTTTGCTATTTTCACAGATAATGGCACCTCCTTACTTTAACTCACATTGTCATTATGAGTGTGTTTAAGTGTTAAAAAAAATCTTATTGTTAGCTGTTAGATATTTCTTTTCTGTGACTTGCCTGCATAAGTTTTTTTTTTTTTTTTTTTTTGAGACAGAGTCTCACTCTGTTGCCCGGGCTAGAGTGAGTGCCGTAGCGTCATCCTAGCTCACAGCAACCTCAAACTCCTGGGCTCAAGCGATCCTCCTGCCTCAGCCTCCCGAGTAGCTGGGATTACAGGCATGCGCCACCATGCCCGGCTAATTTTTTCTATATATTTTTAGTTGGCCGATTAATTTATTTTCTATTTTTAGTAAAGACGGGGTCTCACTCTTGCTCAGGCTGATTTCGAACTCCTGAGCTCAAACAATCCTCCCGCCTCGGCCTCCCAGAGTGCTAGGATTATAGGCGTGAGCCACCGCGCCCGGCCTGCATAAGTTTTTTGATGGTTTTTCTATTAGAGTCTCAATTTTTTCTTATCAATTGTTTAATTGTTTGATTTCTGTCTTCCCCAGCTCAGCTAGGAGCCAGTATGCTGGGCTTTGGCTGGAATTAGTCAGATTAGGTATCCCTGGAGCCTGGGATGAGTTGTTACTTGTCTGCAGGCCACAGAGAAGGATAGAAAACAGTATTTCAGAGGCTGGGTCTTGGGGAAAATCTAGAATCAAGATGAGGCTTGACTGCCTTTTTATCTGAACCTTCAGTCAAACAGGGCTCAGAAGAAAGAGGGCATCCAGATAGGAGGCGAAGGACCAAAGCAGATGATGAGAGACAGAGTAATCCTCAAAGCCGGGAGAAAGAAGCTATAACCTTTTTTTTGTAGGAACATTGCAGTTTCTTGTATGGAGGAAGAGGGAAATGCTAGGATACTCTCTTGGCCGCACACTGATTTGTGTGAACTCTTTTTTTTCGAGACAGGGTCTCACTCTGTTGCCTAGGCTAGAGTGCAGTGGCATCATCATATCTCCCTGTAATCTCCAACTCCTGGGCTCAAGTGATTCTCCTGCCCCAGCCTCCTGAGTAGCTGGGAATACAGGCACATACCACCATGCCTAGCTAATTTTTTTTTTTTTTTTTGAGCAATGGGGTCTCACTATGTTGCTCAGGCTTGATTTATGTGAACTCTTGATACAGTAAGGATATTAGCCTTTTGCTTGTCATGTGGGGCATTTCCCCCACAGTTGCCTTTTCATTTAATTTATGATGACTTTCGATTTATAGAAATTAAAACAATTTTATGTTGTCTACCAATGAATCTTTTGCTTTATGATTCATTGCTTTTATGCTTAGAAAGTCTTTCCCATGCAGAGACTGGATAACTATCCACATTTTCTGTGAAAATGTTATTTTATAATGTCAGCAAATCAAGAAGTAAAGAAAGTAAGTAAAAGAGAGTTGGGTAGTGTGAATTCTAATAAAAAAGCTAAAAGATGGTGATACAAAGAGTGATACTCATGTCATCTTCATGTGTCCTTGAAGATAGAAGAAGAAAAGAGCTTATACTGTGGTAAGGGTGATTGAGGAAGGCTGTTTCTCATAGTTGTTTGCCACACATTGTGAACTTGTAGAGTCTTATCCTAACAGACTTACAGAAGAAACGTCCTTCTGAGAGAGAAGATCTGATCTCTAGACATGTTTTCTACTTTTAGCCATCCTATGATCCTATATAGTATTTTGAGCACCCATAGTTGTTAGATACTGAGAAATAACTTCCCTGATTTTATAAAGAGACTTAAAAAATGGAAGATATAATATAAAATTAATTGCTGACTTTCTTGGCATTGGTATGCCTTAAGATGTGTTTTAGAAAGAATTTCCCTTCATGCTGATCTCCAATAAATATTAGTGAGGCTAATTGTGTTTTGCTTGGATTTGTCTTAGGGCTTTAGAATGTGAAGAATGGACACCATATTGTTAGACTGTATTAATATGTCTTTCCTTAGTTTATTAACTAAAATAAATTGTAGAGTGCATAAGAAACTAATCACCTCACAAATCCCTGCAGTTTTATTGGCCTGACGTTGTCTTAAGAAAGACAACTTAAGACAAGCCTGAAGTTGTCTTAAGAAAGGTTTACTAGCTGAGGGCAATAATTTTAATAATTAATTACAATGTCCTTTCTACATGTAATGGACTAATTTTCTTTCTTAATAACCATTGACTTGTCAGTTTGAATATCAATGAGGATGTGGTATTACATTAGGAATACCATAATAGGAATACATATCAATTTTCTGTTGATAAAGATAAGTTGATTTAGAAATACTGTTACCGATTGCCTTATTTTTGATCAAATTATTTAGTACACAGTAGTAACTCTTATAAACATTCATTCAACAAATATTTACTGGGTGCTTCTATATGCCAGGCACAGTTCTAGAATATTGCATTTTATCTTCACTTTTACATTGTATGTGTAAAAAGTTTGCTTGTGATTCAGTATTCTTAACATGAGCTGATGGTTGTTTAGAAAAACTGGTCATTTGGACTCACACATATTAATTCAGGGATTTATAAAAAAGCCTTATATGAAATGTTCGCCCCATCTCCAAGGTTGAGAGGTTGGTAATTGAAAGTTCTACTCTGTTACTTTGTCGTTATCACGGTGGAATGCTCCTCTGCAGTGACAGAGCTCACTGGGAGAGAATCCATTTACCATTTACCAAAGGCAGAGCATCTGAAGTTCAGGTTCTTATACTTGAATTCTTTCAAGTTTGTTTGCTGTTAGCAAATCTAACATAGAGGCTCTTATATCTGCTCTAGGGAGCTCAGCTTCCAAACAGCCGAGATACTGGGAAGAAAGCAAATATTTATCCTTGGATATTTTTCATGGAAATCCAATTAATTTTCCTCTCAATCTTTCTCATTTTGGTGTTCAGTTTATGGCAATAAAATTCTATATTTTTCATATTGTTTATTATGAAAGTAAACACCAATGTCCAGCAGTGATTTTCAAGTTAACTTTATTGCTTTTCTGTCATATCTCTTTGATGGGACATACATTATAATGTGTACACTTAACTTCGTTTTATAGTTGCACCTCCCTATTTTTATTCGGATATAATTTACACATCATACAGTTCACCGTTTGAAAGTGTACAATCATTGTGCAAACATCATCACTATTTAATTCTAGAACATTTTCGTCACACCAAAAAAGGAACCCATCACCCATTAGTAGTCACTCCTTGTTCTCCCCTTCTGCTACCGGCCACCCTCAGCCCTTGGCAAATATGAATCTACTTTCTCTCTCTGTAGATTTGTCTGTTAAGGAAATTTCATATAAATGGAATCATACACCATGTACCCTTTTGCATCTGGCTTCTTTCATTTAGCATGATATTTTCAAAGTTCATTTCTGTTGTTGTATCAGTACTTTATTCCTTTTTATGACCAAATAAAATTCCATTGTATGGTACATTTTATTAATCCATTTATCAGTTGATAGCCATTTGGGTTGTTTCCTTTTATGGGACTTATGGACAATGCTGCTGTAAATAATTATATACAAGTTTTTGTGTGAACATGTATTTTTAGTTCTCTTACATTCTCTAGGAGCAGAATTGCTGGTCATGTGGTAACTCTGCTTAACTTTTTGAGTAACTGCCAAACTGTTTTCCAAAGTGGCTGTAAAACATTCCCAACAATGTATGAGGCTGCTCATTTCTCCACATCCTCACCAAAACTTGTTGTCTTTTTGATTATAGCCATCTTAGAGTGTGTGGTAATATCTCATTATGGTTTTGATTTACATTTTCCTGATAACTAATGATGTAGGTATCTTTTCAGGTATTAATTGACCACTGGTATATCTTCTTTGGAGAAATACCTATTCAGATCCTTGTCTATTTTTTATTTGAGTTGTCTTTTATTACTCAGTTGTAAGGATTCTTTATGTATTCTGGATACCAGACCTTTCTCAGATATTTGATTTGCAAATATTTTCTTCCATTCTGTAGGCTGCCTTTTTACTTTCTTGGTAGTATTTTTTAAAGCACAAAAGGTTTTAATTTTATGAAGTCCAGTATATTTTTTCTTTGGTTGCTTAGCTTTAGATGCCATATCTAAAAAAAAACTATTGCATAATTCAAGGTCACAAAGATTTACCCCTATGTTTTCTTGTAAGAGTTTTGTAATTTTGGTTCTTGAATTTAGGTTTTTGATCCATTTTGAGTTAATTTTTCTATATGATATGAAGTAGATGTCTAGATCCATTCTTTTGCATGTAGATATCTGGATGTCCTAGCACCATTTGTTGTACTCTTTGCTGTATTCATTAAAGTCAATTTGTCAGTCATGTTTCAGGGGAAAAAGTTTGGCTGATTCCTTGTCACTGCAATTGGATGCCACCATCCTACACAGAGGACATTCCAGGCAAAGGAAAATTCCATATTGCTAACAGGACTTTGGCTCCAAATTTCTATGTAGGCTTATAATTTGGTGAATTGGTGGTATGGATTGAATGTTTGTGTCCTCTCAAAATTCATATGTTGAAGTCTCAATCCCCAGTATGATGGTATTTGGGGCATTCGCAAGGTAATTAGGTGGGTCTTTGTGTTACTGCCCTTCTAGGGGCATGAAAAGACCAGAGATCTTTCTGCTCTCTATGTGAGGACACAACAAGAAGATGGCCATCTGCAAACCAGGAAGAATATCTTTACCAGACACCAGATCTGCTGGCACTTTGGTCTTAGGCTTCTCAGCACCCAGAGCTGTGAGAAATAAATGTTTGTGGTGTAAGCCATCCAGTCTATGGTATTCTGTTATAGCAGCCTGAGCTGACTAAACAATAGGACTGTAGGGGATGTAAGCTTCAGGGCTGCTTTCCTCTCTAATCTAACTTAAGGCCTCTAAATAGGCCCATGTGGATGCCTCCTTGCCATCTTTCTCTGGATCATAACCTGATTGCCTTGACCATTACTTGGCCTTTTGGGGAAAGGGAAGAGCAAAGGAGGGATTGCTTTCTTCCAAGGTGAAGAGTCCATAAGATTTTCCTTGCAGAATCATGGGTGGAAAAGGAAGAACCAGGTGATCCTTTCCACAAAGAAAAGGTGATGTTCCTCACGGGAAGACTGAGCTTTTCACCTTTTTGGACCTTCTGTTGCTTCTATTGAAAACTCCTCCCTCTGGAGTCATGATCCAATGGAACTTTGGCTGGTTCAGAGCTCCTTATCCTGGAGTGGACTGATAGGGAGGCATGCCTTGTGCTCTTCCCACAGGTTCAAGTGTGCAGTGTGGAAAAAACTTAGGATTGGAGTCAGGCTCACCTGGGTTCAAATTTTGGCCCTGCATCTCTAGCTTTGGTCCCTTTATTTATAAAATGGCACTTAGAATTCCAATTTCCCAGGATTATGAAAAACAAATCAAATATCACATGTAAAGTGTCTAACACATTTGTAACTATTCAATAAGTGCTAGTTTCCCTTCTCTCCTTTCCAAAATATTCAGGAAAATCTGTATAAATTTGTATAAATGCACCTTTTAAAAAAGTCCACAGAATCTTGAAGTTGGAAGGGTTCATTATAATCATGGCCACAAATGACACTTTGCTGGATCTTTCAAAGTTCTTTGTTCACTTGATTTATTCAATCAATTTTTATTGATCACTTACTATGTTTCAGATACTGTTTTCTGTATGTCTGTCACAAGCCATTGGGGAAGAGATGACAGATATAAATGATGCAGAGCCTGGTGCACAGTTGTTTTTTCATTCACTCTCACTGCCTTCATTTGATTCATTCATTTACTAAATTATGAGCCAGACACAATGCTAGGTTTTTAGGATACAAAGATAAAAAGATATAATCCCTGTCGAGCTCATAAGCTACTGTGGAAGCAAGCCAAGAAATTATAATATCCTATGGGAGGTGCTATAACAGACACATAGATGGATTGGTGCTAGGGAAGCTGGAGGAGAGCACTTCTGTGTCTGCTTGAGGAAGTCAGGGAAGGACGATCAAAAGGGAAAAGGTATCTGCGGCAGAAGGCGCAGCCGGCTCAAAGGCCTGGAGGTGGGAAAGCATGGAGGTCTTTGAAGAAGCTGATATTCAGGAGAATAATGGGAGACAATGACTAGACAGGCTAGTGGGGCTAGTTTACAAAAAGCTTGTTTTGCTAGGCTTGGATTTGAGGTCAGTTTTGATGGAGAAGACAGAAACACAATTTGCGGTTAAGAATTAACTAACATTTGTCTTGGTTTTCTTCTTATTTTAAGTCTGGCTTTAAAAAAATTCTTTGTCTTTTGTCTTTAGCATTTCTCTAAGCATCTGTTATTTTGGGCTTTTGCCTTCCTGATTCTCTTCATATAGCATCCTGCCACTTTAATGTCATTCTGGGTTACTTGCCTATATACTTTGGGGTTATGACCTTTTAGCTCATGGAGAGCTCCCTCTGTGGCCATATACTTTGTCTGAAAGGGTCTATCTCCTGTTTGCCCCAGGGTTTAGTTGGTAAAAGGAAAGACCTATCAGGCTGGCTGAGACCTAGTGGAGAGAGACAGCTATTAGAGAAGGCCCAGGTATATGGGGGAAGGCCCTGAACCGGAGATTTTTGTCCTGATGCTTCTGATGTTGGCAGAGTTATATAGTCTTCCTCCTGATCTCCTATAGTCACTCCCTGGTTGGCCTTGCTCTGAGGCTGTGTCTCTCCCACCTCTTTGGCTTTGCCTTATTTGTAGTAACGGAGGGTTAAGGAGTGGCCCAGCAGCTCGGGAGTTTTAGTCTTGTTGAGGGCAGCCATTCTTCATGTATCCAGTTAACGGTATTCATCCCCTCCAGACACAGCCGATGCTCGCCCTTCAGACGTGAAAGAACATGTCTGAAGTTCCAGATGACACTCATGTAGGACTTTTTTCTGGGATCCTACCTATCTTATGAATCATTGAAGGAACTGGCTTTGAAAAGAAAATTGTTTAGAAGTGGGAAGGAAAGATATGAATATTTGAAGAGTTGTTCAAATATAGTAGACAAAGTCACAGATTTTGGTCTTGAGTTCTGGCCCTGCTACTTACTAGCTTTGTGTTGTTTTTTATTTTTCCATCTAAATTCCTTTCAGTCTAAAATAATTCTGTGATTCAATAAATGTAACAGGCAGTGACTGCACTGATTAGATCTGGATCCTTGAGGCAGATTGAGTGGCAGCATTTTAGCTTTTGAGCTCAGCCACCAGTGAATTGAAATTGTAATAGCTGTATTCATTATACTCAGAATTGAACGAGTTATTAATAAGCCATTCCTTAGTCCCATATTATCTCTGTTTTACAGACTAATTTTTTTCAATAGGATTTCCTTAATTGTATCAAATGTTTCCTTCTTAAAATGCTTAAAATGTCTGATTGCTATAATCTCCAGGGAAACTAAGCAGTCTTAATTACATCTAGTATTTTTTATTTCATTTGATTCTTTAGATGAGATTAAAAGTAAGTTATTTTAAAGGATATGACTACTCCCTATATAACTATGCTTATTGTAAATTTAGAAAGTTTTGGTCATATTACATTAGCATTATCATTATCTCAGGTAATTAGGTTATGGACTAGCATAGAGAGGAGTTAACTTCTTCCAGGATGAATAGCTTGATGATACTATTTTTTACTACCCTTACCCCGTTTTTCTTATAATTGTCTTTGGATAGCATTGATTTATATTTTCTGTTCATCTAATCATTTTCATAATGCATGTCAAGACTTTCTCCCTAGGAAGCAGAGGGTTCTTGAGTTTAATCCTTTCCCAAATATCTGCTTCCTAGTGAGTAAATGTTGGCAATAATTTGTGGAGTATGTCTTTTAGTTCTAGATGCCATTTTTTTCAGTAGAGATATTGGCAAATTGAATTTCACCCAGAAGGTAAAGGGACTGGGATGATGAAGATCCTTAAATAATATGGAGGACATCTGAGAGTGTTAGGGATGTAGAAAAGTTGGCTAGCCTCTAGGAAATATGACCAAGGGCGCATATGCTTATTTTCTTCATATCTAGAATGCTGAGACCTGTGACCTGTTAAAGAGGACGAGGCATATCTTTAAGGAGGACATAACTAGGCATGACCTGTAAGAAGATTTATAAGGAGATAATTTTGTTTTACTATGAGGAGAAACATTCCATTGTTGGTATCCAGTTTAATGAGCTTCTTGGGGAAAGTAAGGAATGGGCTCCTCATCATTAGAAAACTTTCTAATAATTCTATGCTTCATTTGGAAATAGAAAAGAGCCCGAATAGCCAAAGCAATCTTAAACAAAAAGAACAAATTTGGAGGCACCATATTACTAGACTTCAAACTATACTACAAGGCTGTAGTAGCCAAAACAGAATGGTATTGGAACAAAAATAGAGACATAGATCAATAGAGTAGAACAGAGAACCCAAATATAAGACCGTTCACACACAGCCGACTGATCTTTGACAAGGCAGATAACGATATACATTGGGGAAAAGAATCCCTATTCAATAAATGGTGCTGGGAAAATTGTATAGCCACATGCAGATGCAGAAGAACGAAACAGTATCCACATCTCTCACCACTCACAAAAACTAATTCAAGATGGATAAAAGACTTAAATGTAAGGCATGAAACCATAAGGATTCTAAAAGAAAATGTAGGAAAAACTCTTCTAGATATCGGCTTAGGCAAAGAATTTTATGACTAAGACCTCAATAGCAATTATAGCAACAACAAAAATAAATAAATGGGACTTGATTAAATTAAAAAGCTTCTGCACAGCTAAGGAAATAATCAATAGAGCAAAGAGACAACTTACAGAATGGGAGAAAATATTTGCAAGCTATACATCTGATAAAGGGCTAATAACCAGAATCTATAAAGAACTCAAGCAAATCAGCAAGAAAAAAAATAAACAACCCCATTAAAAAGTGGGCAAAAGCATTCTTCGAAGTGAAATATCACAAGAATGGAAAAACAAGCACCACATCTACTCGCTATAGAATTGGTACTAACTGATCAACACTAAGGTGCTCACGTGGAAATAATTAATATTCATCGGGTGCCGGTCAGGTGGGAGAGGGGTGATGGGGGTGGGTAAACTCACAACTGATGGGCGTGGAGCACACTGTATGGGGAAAGGGCACGCTGTAGCTCTGGCTTGGGTGAGGCAAAGGCATTATATATAACCAAAATGTTTGTACCCCCATGATATTCTGAAATTAAAAAAAGTGGGCAAAAGACATGAACAGAACTTTTCAAGAGCGGATAGACAAATGGCCAATAAACGTATGAAAAAATGCTCAGCGTCACTAATCATCAGGGAAATACAAATTAAAACCACAATGAGATATCACCTTACCCCAGTTAGAAGGCTTTTATTAAAAAGTTTAAAAACAATAGATGTGGTGTGGATGTAGAGAAAAAGGAACGCTTATACACTGTTGGTGGGACTGCAAATTAGTACAACCTCTATGGAAAGTAATATGGGGATACTTCAAAGAACTAAAAGTAGAACTACTATGGAAAACAGTATGGAGATTCCTCAAAGAACTAAGAGTAGACCTACCATTCAATCCAGCAATCCTACTGCTGGATATTTACCCAAAGGAAAAGAAGTCATTTTATCAAAAAGAAACCTGCACTAGAATGTTTATTGCAGTGCAGTTCACAATTGCAAAGATGTGAAATCAACCCAAGTGCCCATCAATTTGTGAGGAGATTAACAAAATATGGTATATGTGTACCATGGAATACTACTAAGCCATAAAAAAGGATTCATTAATGCCTTTTGCAACAATTTGGATGGAAGTGGAGACCATTATCCTAAGTGAAGCATCTAAAGAATGGAGAAGCAAATACCATGTGTACTGGCAATTAAATTGGAACTAACTAGTGAGCACACAGGTGCACAGGTGGAAGTGGGAATCAAGCAGGAGGGCAGAAGAGGGGGGGATGGGTGAAAACCTACCTAATGGGTACAGTGAGCACTATCTGGGTGATGGGCACACTTATAGCCCTGACTCAAGCATTATAAATTGATTCATATAACCAAAAACATTTGTACCCCTGTAATGTTTTGAAATAAAAAGTTTCTAAAATAGAAAAACAAAATAAATGAAGGAAAAAATATAGAATATATTAATAAACAGTATCCATATCAAAATATGTCAGATCTTCTGTGAAAGAAATTCTGTGCTATACCAGATATCCTTAGATACTCTGCAATTCTTTATTCTGTGGTTGCCTTGCTACTGCTGATGCTAGGATGTGGCTATTTCTCCATTCTAGGTTTCGCTTTAGTGATTTGTATGATTGGTTTTTATATTCCTAAACATATAGTAGCCCAGAAAGCTATAATGTGGTGGATGAAAATGTCTGATACTAGTTTTTTTTAGATAAGTCTTAAAGCAGATATATACCATGTGCATGTACATACTTACATACATTCATTTGTTTTATATAGTTGAGAGTTATTATACCTTTTTAGTTTTGTCTTTTGTTCCTATTGTTATAAAATATCAATCTATATGCTGTAGAAATCTCTGAGTATCATAAGAAAATGTTTTTTATTTTATTTTTATTTATCAAATTGATTTTTTAAAAATATAGCTCTGTTAAGTCTTCAAAATAGAGCCAACAAAGAGCTTTTGTGGAAGTAAGGAATTAAAAGCCGGTGATTTTATTGTGAGATTATTTGAGAAAGATCTATAAATAAAATAGTATGGACATTCAATTAGGGTCTTAGATATTTAAGAGTAGGAAGTGGGAGCACTATAGTCATTTTGGAAAATTGTGTTTTCAGACTCACTTACTAATTGGATTATTGAGTGGTGTATTAGTGGTTTCAAATGGCATTACAATTCATTGCAATTCTGACTTGGGGTAATAGATGTAGAGTAAAATGAAATCCATCTTCCTGAAGAACTACTAGTTATATGAAATGATTAAATCTAATTTTAAAATAAAGCATTAAGTGCAAACCACTAAGAGTTCAAAAAATACTTACAGGTCCCATGAAAGAAGATTTAGTGCATTTAGCTTTCAAACAGTTTGCTCATTGTGAATAAAATGCCTTTAAATTGATGAAAGTTATCATGACGATAAATTAATAAAATAGGGGAAGTTACATATCTTCTCTTTGAAATATACCCATCCTTCAGGGACAGAGAGTTCTCTTTCAGGACAGACTTTCTTCTGAAGTGGTCTCTTTTCTTAAGTCAATGGAGATGTACCTTAGCTCCATGTGGGTATATTAAAGCTTCGATTTGAAATTGTGAAAAAGAAAGTCATCATGCTGGGAGACTCCCTGGTGACAAAGATACAAGTTATCTTATATGTGGAAATATCATGAGATGTGAACAAGAAAATTGTACAATATCGTGTACATCAATTGCAGAAAGCTTTCTAGGGAAATGAGCTGAGTTAAGGCTTTCTGTGTGAGGAGTATTGGGTTAAGGTTTGGCTCAAGGTGAGGAATGCGACTTGGTGGTGAGGAAGGAAAAGGCATCTAAGGAGGAATTTAGAGGGAGGGATGAATGAAACAGCAGATACCATTTCTTAGCTGAGGGTGCAAGTCTGAACTTCCAAGTGAGGGAAATGTCAGGGATAATGGGGTGAGGGGAAATAGGGTAGGTGATGGGGATTACAGTACCTTTTCCACCAGACCAATTGGCTCCCAGATTGCTTACAGCTGGGGAGACAAAAACCGGCATGAAATGGTAACAGATGATAGCAGATAACCTGTGATGAAGTGCTAGTAGCTGGAATTCAGAGGGGAAGGACTTGTAGCTACCAGATCCAGGACAGCTTCTGTGAACCAGGTTTTGGGTTACAGAAGCAAGAGCTCTCTAAATGATTTCCTAGTAAGAATGGACACTTCCTGGTAAGAATGTGAGGAAGTGAGCAGTGAAATGAGATTCGAATTCTAGGAAGCTTTTTTTCCTTATAAAGCGTGTGGCCTCTGGCAAGTCACTTCTCTTCTTTGGCTTTTATTTATTTGTTTCATTATTTTAAAATCATTTAAATTCATATTTAATAGGTTGCTCTTAAATTAAAAATGTTCATCTACAAAAGAGGGATAAAAATATATGCTTTGCTTCCCTCATAGTTGTTGAAAAAATTACAGTGTCCTTTAAGGGACCTTCTGTTTCTGGGATTCTTATTCCAGGAATTGAACTAAAGTGTTTGAAAATATCTTATAAATGGTAAAGTAGGACTACAAATATAAATTGGTGACATTTGGTATTTAGTACAGTAGAGACTATGTAGACATGTCTCTATATAGTGGCAAGGAAAGCTGGACTGAAAGGTTTAAATTTGATATAAAACCTCTACCAAGTGTGTGATGGCTCCTAATTGCCTCACTCATGCAATTCATACTCTAGCCGACTCTTGGGGTCTGTGCCAATCTCTAGTGGTTATAAAATGGACAGAAATGGCTGAATGACATATAGCTTTGAAAGAATTAGCAAAATTTGCTCACCGAGAATAAGAAGAAAGAGAAAAAGGGACTGGCGATAGCTGTAATTTTGTGATTTCCAAGTGTGCAGCACCATTTTAGAAGACAGCATTAAATAATAATAATAATTGCTAAGCATTGTGCTAATTGTTTTATATACTTGATTTGATTTAATTCTCACAGTAAGTATCATTACTCCCATTTTACAGATAAGAAAACTGGGGCTTGGAGAACTTGCCTAACGTTACATACTAGTAAATGGCAGAGCTGGAACTTACACCCGAATCTTCTTCTCCACAGAGCCTCTGCATATAACAATTACCTGGTATATTCTTTTAAAGTTTAATTATTTTTTGGATATATAATAGTTGTACTTAGTACATAATTTAAAAATAGAAGGGTATCTAGTGGAAAAGTCTCCCTTTCATCCCTGTCCTCTTGACACCCACTTCCCTGGAACCAAATAACAATGAGTTCCACACAGAGATGTTCTGTATGTGTGTTTAAATTAAATATATAAAAATATATGTATATAGTACACATGAAGTATATTATATAAAAATAAAATTTCAAGCATTATAAATTGATTCATATAACCAAAAACATTTGTACCCCTGTAATGTTTTGAAATAAAAAGTTTCTAAAATAGAAAAACAAAATAAATGAAGGAAAAAATATAGAATATATTAATAAACAGTATCCATATCAAAATATGTCAGATCTTCTGTGAAAGAAATTCTGTGCTATACCAGATATCCTTAGATACTCTGCAATTCTTTATTCTGTGGTTGCCTTGCTACTGCTGATGCTAGGATGTGGCTATTTCTCCATTCTAGGTTTCGCTTTAGTGATTTGTATGATTGGTTTTTATATTCCTAAACATATAGTAGCCCAGAAAGCTATAATGTGGTGGATGAAAATGTCTGATACTAGTTTTTTTTAGATAAGTCTTAAAGCAGATATATACCATGTGCATGTACATACTTACATACATTCATTTGTTTTATATAGTTGAGAGTTATTATACCTTTTTAGTTTTGTCTTTTGTTCCTATTGTTATAAAATATCAATCTATATGCTGTAGAAATCTCTGAGTATCATAAGAAAATGTTTTTTATTTTATTTTTATTTATCAAATTGATTTTTTAAAAATATAGCTCTGTTAAGTCTTCAAAATAGAGCCAACAAAGAGCTTTTGTGGAAGTAAGGAATTAAAAGCCGGTGATTTTATTGTGAGATTATTTGAGAAAGATCTATAAATAAAATAGTATGGACATTCAATTAGGGTCTTAGATATTTAAGAGTAGGAAGTGGGAGCACTATAGTCATTTTGGAAAATTGTGTTTTCAGACTCACTTACTAATTGGATTATTGAGTGGTGTATTAGTGGTTTCAAATGGCATTACAATTCATTGCAATTCTGACTTGGGGTAATAGATGTAGAGTAAAATGAAATCCATCTTCCTGAAGAACTACTAGTTATATGAAATGATTAAATCTAATTTTAAAATAAAGCATTAAGTGCAAACCACTAAGAGTTCAAAAAATACTTACAGGTCCCATGAAAGAAGATTTAGTGCATTTAGCTTTCAAACAGTTTGCTCATTGTGAATAAAATGCCTTTAAATTGATGAAAGTTATCATGACGATAAATTAATAAAATAGGGGAAGTTACATATCTTCTCTTTGAAATATACCCATCCTTCAGGGACAGAGAGTTCTCTTTCAGGACAGACTTTCTTCTGAAGTGGTCTCTTTTCTTAAGTCAATGGAGATGTACCTTAGCTCAATGTGGGTATATTAAAGCTTCGATTTGAAATTGTGAAAAAGAAAGTCATCATGCTGGGAGACTCCCTGGTGACAAAGATACAAGTTATCTTATATGTGGAAATATCATGAGATGTGAACAAGAAAATTGTACAATATCGTGTACATCAATTGCAGAAAGCTTTCTAGGGAAATGAGCTGAGTTAAGGCTTTCTGTGTGAGGAGTATTGGGTTAAGGTTTGGCTCAAGGTGAGGAATGCGACTTGGTGGTGAGGAAGGAAAAGGCATCTAAGGAGGAATTTAGAGGGAGGGATGAATGAAACAGCAGATACCATTTCTTAGCTGAGGGTGCAAGTCTGAACTTCCAAGTGAGGGAAATGTCAGGGATAATGGGGTGAGGGGAAATAGGGTAGGTGATGGGGATTACAGTACCTTTTCCACCAGACCAATTGGCTCCCAGATTGCTTACAGCTGGGGAGACAAAAACCGGCATGAAATGGTAACAGATGATAGCAGATAACCTGTGATGAAGTGCTGGTAGCTGGAATTCAGAGGGGAAGGACTTGTAGCTACCAGATCCAGGACAGCTTCTGTGAACCAGGTTTTGGGTTACAGAAGCAAGAGCTCTCTAA
>NW_012150174.1:10885535-10887482 GCF_000956105.1 Propithecus coquereli
TTTATATTCTGAAACTTGAGAGATATTTCTACTTTAAATTATTATCTTTAATTTCTAGTTTCAAAAATGTATTTTCCGGGCTGGGTACCATGGCTCATGCCTGTAATCTCAACACTTTGGGAAACTCAGGTGGGAGGACTGCTTGAGGCCAGGAGTTCAAGACCACCCCGGCAACATAGTGAGACCCTGTCCCTATAAAGAGTAAAAAAAATTAGCCGGGATGGTGGTGCATCCTGTAGTCCTGGCTACTTGGGAGGCTGAGGTAGGAGGCTAGCTTGAACCCAGGAGTTTGAGGCTGTGGTGAGCTATGATTGTACTACTGTACTTCAGCCTGGGCAACTGTTTTTAAAAGAAAAAGAAAAAGTATCCCCCCACCCCCACAAAAAAACGTATTGTTAACATTGCTTAATTACAAAACACACCCAGAAAGCCTGAAATTCTCATTGCCTATATTAGTGCATTCGACTTGCTTCCTTTTAATAGTGTAAGTTTATTTTCTGAGTCCTACTTTTATTTTTTTTAGAGACAAGGTCTCACTCTGTAGCCCAGGCTGGAGTACAGTGGTATGATCATAGCTCACTGTAACCTCCAACTTCTGGACTAAAGCACATCTACCGCTTCAGTTTTCTAAGTAGCTAGGACTACAGGCATATATTACCATGCTTGGATAATTTAAAAAAATTCTTTTTTGTAGAGAAGGGGTCTTGCTATGTTGCTCAGGCTGGTGTCAAGCTCCTGGCCTCAAGCGATCCTCCAGCCTTGGCCTCCCAAAGTGCTGGGATTACAGGTATGAGCCACTGCGCCTGGCCTGAGTCCTCCTTTTAAAATGATGAAGGTTAAAGTACATTCACAGTTAAATCACAAATTTGGATTATAGATTTATTTTATATGGAAAATGCATATTTTCTGTTTTTTCTATTACCCTCAGTTTATTTTACTCTTTTTGATGAGGACTGTTAAGTTAAACCAAGTGGATTAGTGAATGAAATTTGTTGAAAGCAGTTTCTTTGTAGCATTCTGATGCTTCCTAAGTATGTACTTGACATTCACCTTATTTTTTGAAAAACTTTGAGATAATCGTAGAGTCACATGCAATTGTAAAAATAATACAGAGATCCTGTGTACTCTTCACCTAGTTTCCTCCAATAGTAATATCTTACATAACTATAATATAATATCACAACCAGAAAATTGACTTAAATACAATCCATACACCTTATTCAGATTTCACCAATTTTATATGGAGTGCGGTGACATGGTCATAGTTCAGTGTAGCCTTGAACTCCTGAGCTTAGCAATGCTGCTGCCTCAGCCTCCCTAGTAGCTATAGCTGGAACTACAGGTGTGCATCATCACCATAGCCAGCTCGTTATTTGTCTTTTCACTTTGTATCTCCAGAGTGATACCTGTATATAAAATGTTGTTATTGAATGAAATACATTTTATGGAATAGAAAAAGGTCTGTAAGTGTATCTTCTAAGTCCATTTTTTTAATTTCAGCATATTATGGGGGTACAGATGTTTAGGTTATGTATGTTGCCCTTGCCCCCCCCTGCAAGTCCAAGCTTCAAGCGTGTCCATCCCCCGGATGGTGCGCGTCGCACTCTTTGTGTGTGTATATACCCATCTCCTCCTGCCCCGTCCCCCCCCGCCCAACATCCAGTAAATGTTATTCTTATATGTGCACTTACATGTTAATCAGTTAATACCAATTTGATGGTGAGTACATGTGGTGCTTGTTTTTCCATTCTTGGGTTACTTCACTTAGGAGAATGTATTCCAGCTCTATCCAGGAGAATACAAGAGGTGATATTATCACCATTGTTTCTTAAAGCTGAATAGTACTCCATGTTATACATATACCACATTTTATTAATCCATTCATGTATTGATGGACACTTGGGTTGTTTCCACATCTTTGCAATTGTGAATTGTGCTGCTATAAAC
>NW_012150174.1:10887532-10890062 GCF_000956105.1 Propithecus coquereli
ATCTTGGGGATTGTTCCAGTTAAAAAAAGAGTCTCTTCATTTTTAAAATTGTTGTATACTATTCTGCTGTATGGATGTACCACAATTTACTTAACTCATCCCCTATTAAAGAGCATTTGAATGTTTTCTAATACTTTGCTATTACAAACAATGTTGTAATGAATAACTTTGAATATAAGTTATTTTGTACATGTATATATTCACTGTATATGTTAAACAAAAAAATAGGGAATTGCTGTGAGTATGGTAAATTCACTATAGGAAGAATTATGTTTTATTAGTAATACAGAAGTTTTCTTATTCTAAGTACAGGTGTATAATACATCATACATATGCGAGTGCTTTTCTATCAGCAGGACTCCATATCAGGCACTGTCATCATATATATGTAAGGGCTTGTAGATTTCAAAAATGAGAAAAGAGAAGGTTATGGCATAGTTGACTGACTTGGCGTGAGAGATGTCTGCATATGAGCAGACATTTACTCAACAGAGTGAAACTTTCATTCCTAAAGAAAAATAACTCATTGCTGCATGGAAGGACTTCCCTGAAGAGGCACTGATGCATTTGACCTTTATTAGGATTACGGTATGATTCTTGTTCAAGAAAGTTACCATATAAAAATGGTTATAATAGCTCTGTTGCCATTGAGTATATCCAGAAAATGAGCAAAAGGGAATTTTTGATATTTGTATGTAAAATGAAGAAAGCCACAGTAAGCTTGTGTATAAAGAACAGCAGAGCTGTAAGATAGAATGGAGTACGAGTGGTATGTATACTTACATCATCTTCATAGCTTCTGCATTAGTAGGCTATAAAGTGAATATAAAGGTAAATGTTAATATTACACAGTACTTTACATTTTGCTGTGTTATTGAATGAGCAATTACTATGTCCAGGAGTAGTTCTAGATATTTTAAGAAGAACATGTATAGTGTAGAAAATATTTACCTGCCCAGATAAATAAGTGCAAGGAGGGTACATGGCAAAATCAAGAAACACATCTAAAATTATTCTGCTTGTAGCATATAGCATAAATAGTAAATAATAAATGAAGTTTGTGAAAAGTCACCTAGACTTCTGAAACTTGAGTTATGACTGAATTTGATTTACTCTCCTAATATTCTAATTTATTAATGATGAATTCTTGAAGTATCTTTGTTGATTTTTCTTTCTGGCTATTTTCTGTCTTAGTTAGAATCTATAGTTAATGAACTCTAGAATGCAGACTGACGTCGCTTTGATTGATGAAGATTTTAAAATCTTTTATCCAGATTGTATAGTATTTGAGACATAATAATTGAATGTAAAAGAGTAATACCATATTTTGGTAGCTGTATCACATGAGTTATTACAATATACTCTTCCCTAACTCTTTGCTAGACACCTTTCAGGGTTCCTATCCTCCCAAATTTTCTTCTGAATGAATTGTCCTGTCCCATGGCTTCTTTTCTGCCACATCTGAGTTTTTGTCACTGCTAACTGCCGACTCTCAAAGTCTTGATTAGACCAGGGTTGGCTAATTGATACACAGGCTTCCAGCGGTTTATGTTGCTTGGTTTATAAAGTGAAATGAGTAGATACTCTCATTTGTATAACACTTCACTATCAATGTCCTAGACCTATTCTTATTTGCCACAGTTTCTCAAACCTTACTGATTTTTGGCTTTGATGTTATGTCTGAAACTTTCTTTAGCATTTACTTCAGCCGGGCCTAGAATGTCTATGTCCTTTTTCTTTGTCTGTTTGCACTTTTTACTTTTTATGTTCTGTACATTCTGTTTTCTGGAAAAGGAAGAAACAAAATAGTTAACATACATTTTTAGAACGTGATCATACATATAGCTTATTACTACTTCATTCTTTTGTTGGCTGTGATGTTCTTATGGAATGTTTACATTTATATTTTTGTCTGATACAAATTAATTCATTTATAAAAACACTTAAATCAACTCTTTTATAAAGTTACCATGTCTCTGAGTCAGGCATTAGTTTTTAAATGTTCTAGTAATAATTTAGGTTCTGATAATGTTTATCCAGGTATTTGGAAATGGTATGGAGAGCAACGAGAGTTTGGCGTTCACTTTGGTACTTAGGGAAATTTTGCTTGAGCAAGAACTGCTAGATCTATTTGGTTGTGGTAGCATAAATGTGGCATCTTATATTAAGCTTCCTCATCCCCATACGCTACTTGGTAGGTATCATGATTCTCATCTTACAGCTCAGAAGATTAGGTTGCAAAGGTTAAATAGCTTGCTCAGGAACACTGAATGTTCAATAGTACAGTAGGAGTGGGATCTGAGCATTGTTCCACCCACAGGACTATACTTCTCTGAGTCTCTTTGATTAAGTAGCTTCAGTGAATGCTACATCAGTCTGTTCTTTGTTCTTGGTCATTTATTTTTAATCAAGGAATGGGAATGAACCATAGTGATTTGTATAAAAATAGTTGATTATTTATTTAAAGTTATACTGCATAGTACATTCTAGTTTGGTTGTTTCTCATACATTTGTCAAATTTGTATGACAG
>NW_012150174.1:10892062-10893256 GCF_000956105.1 Propithecus coquereli
GTATTGATGGACACTTGGGTTGTTTCCACATCTTTGCAATTGTGAATTGTGCTGCTATAAACATTCGGGTGCAGGTGTCTTTTTTATAGAGTGTCTTTTGTTCTTTGGGGTAGATGCCCAGTAATGGATCCTAAGTACATTTTTTAAAAACTTTGATGATAAATTTTAATTTTTTGTGGTATCCTGATTATGCCTGAGTTTTGGTGTGTAGTACTGAAATGATGTTTAGAATGGTTTTGCTAAATTTAGTCAACCAATGTCTTGTTTGGAACATTAAATCTTAGGGAGATAAAGCAATTCTTTCATGTCCTAGTCAGGGTTGTTTAAAGTCATCCAGCAGTCTTTTGTGAATTGATAAAACTCTGGAACATCTACCACTTGCTTCATTTGATAGCATTGCTATTAGGAGTTTGGTCTGATAGCAGATTTCCTGGTTTTGAAGCCTGTCTCTATTATTTATTAGGTGTGTGGCCTTGTACAAATTGTGTAACCTCTTTGTATCTTGGTTTCATAATCTGTAAAGTGGGGATAATAATGGAACCTATTTTATAGAATTAAGTGAGATAATATCCCCAAAGTACTTAGACCAGTTCCTGGCACATAAAAGATATTTAATAAATGTTAGCTATTATTATTCAGTATGAGAAAGTTAATATCTGGTATATTCACACATCAAGCAGTTGAAGTACAATTTGTGGCATAGATATAACCAGATAGATAGTAATGTATCATAAAAATTTTATCTATAATCCGAAAATGGATTTCAGGTTTATTTATTTCCTCTTATTGCATTAGATGGTTTTGTGAACATCAGATAGTTTGGAAAGTGCTAAAAGGACATGAAAACTTAAAGTCCTAGGAACACACTGTCTTGATTGTTGATTGTAATTTTTGTTTTGAATTAGAGAGGTCACCTTAGAACATAGACTGTTCTTTTGTTGTCCATGAAAATTATGATCACTAATATGAATTTTGTAGACACTGGTTAAATGCTAGTAGTGAAAGGCAGTCATGAGAAGGATTAGGAAACTGCTGCTGTTTGTTTTCAGTTTCCCTTCAGTCCTCTTTTTAGAAGTCTGCCTTCATTTTCCCCATCGCAGATGCCTGGTTTCTTTTTGCTGCCTTCTGACATATCATCCTACAAATGTTTTCTATACCATCTACAAATGTTGGTTTTTTTTTTTTTTTTTTTAA
>NW_012150174.1:10894877-10925472 GCF_000956105.1 Propithecus coquereli
TAAGTAAAAAGAACAAACTGGGAGGTATCAGTTTACCTGACTTTAAGCTGTACTACCAGGCTGTAGTGATTAAAACAGCTTGGTACTGGCACACAAATAGAGACATTGACCTCTGGAACAGGACTGAGAATCCAGAGATGAAACCATCTGCATATGGTAATCTAATCTTTGACAAAGCTGACAAATGTCGGTTTGTTATTGATTGGCTAACTAGATTAAGTTAGTCTCCTTAATATCTCCCTTTCTATCCCTTGGTGGGGAATCTGTAGTCTCTAGAATACATTCTAAGCTTCTTAAGACATGTAAAGTACCCCTTGACTTTGTTCTGCCACCCTCCTCAGCTTGCATCTATTGAGATGATCATATGGTTTTTCTTTTTCAGTCTGTTACTATGGTGAATGACATTGATTTTTGAAAGTTAAACCAATCATACATTCCTGGAATAAACCCTACTTGGTCATGATATATTATCCTTGCTTTTATTGTGGTGGTATATATATAAAAAATAAAATTTGCCATTTAAACAATTTTCAGTGTACAGTTCAGTGACATTAATTGTATTCATCATTTTCTGCAGCTGTCACCATTATTTCCAGAATTTTTCAACACCCCGAACAGCAACTCTATAATGTTAAGCAATAGCTCCCCATTCCTCCCTCTCTCCCCAGCCCCTGGTAACCTCTGATCTACTCTCTGTCTCTATGAATTTGCCTAATTTAGATATTTCATAGAAGTGAAATCATACAGTATTTGTCCATTTGTGTCTGACTTATTACTTCACTTAGCATAATGTGTTCATGATTTATCCGTTTTTTTTTTTTTTTTTTGAGACAGAGTCTCACTGTGTTGCCGGGGCTAGAGTGCCATGGCATCAGCCTAGCTCACAGCAACCTCAAACTCCTGGACTCAAGTGATCCTCCTGCCTCAGCCTCCTGAGTAGCTGGGACTACAGGCATGCGCCACCATGCCCGGCTAATTTTTTTTTCTATATGTTTTTAGTTGTCCAATTAATTTCTTTCTAATTTTAGTAGAGACAGGGTTTTGCTCTTGCTCAGGCTGGTTTCGAACTCCTGAGCTCAAACAATCCGCCTGTTTCGGCCTCCCAGAGTGCTAGGATTACAGGCGTGAGCCACCGTGCCCAGCCGATTTATCCGTTCTGTATCAGAGCTTTGTTCCTTTTTGTGGCTGAACAATATTCCGTTGTATATATACATCACATTTTGTTTATTCATCTCTTGATGGACACTTGGGTTGTTTCCTTGACTATTGTAGATAATGCTGCAGTGAACATAGATGTACAAGTATCTGTTTGAGTTTTTGCTTTCACTTCCTTTGCAAGTATACCTAGGAGTGCAATTGCTGATCCCATGGTAATTTTATATTGAGCTTTTTGAGGAGCTGCCAAGCTGCAGCAGCATTTAAAATGGTACACCATTTTAAATTCCCAGCAACAATGTACAAGAGTTCTGATTTTTCCACATCCTCACCAATACTTATCATTTTCATTAAGAAAAATTGAAACCATTTCATTATTTTTTATATATATTAGAGGATTTAATTTACTAAAATTTTAAGAATTTGCATTGAGGTTCATGAGGGATATTGGTATGCAGTTTCTTGTAAGGTCTTTGTGTGGTTTTGGTAACATGGTAATGGGAAATGTTCCCTTTTTTATTTTCTTGAAGAGTTTTTATAGAATTGGTATTATTTCTTCTCTAAATGTTTGGTAGAATTCACCAGCAAGGCTATCTGGGCCTGGAGTTTTCTTTGTCAAAAAGTTTTAACTACAAATTTAATTATTTTAGTATTTATGGTACTAAAAAAGAAAAAAGTATTTATGGTTATTCAGATTATCTTTTTGCTTTCTTTTAACTTGTTATTATAGATGTATAGAATGTTGCAAAGAAATGTATAGGGGGGTCCCATGCACCCTTCAACCACCCTCCCCAATATTAACATCTTGCATAATTATAGTATATTATCAATACTGGGAATGGACATTGGTGCAGCCCACAGAGTTTATTCAGACTTCTCCAGTTATGCATCCATTCATTTCTGTATGTGTGAGTATCTGAGTATGTATATAGTTCTGTGCAATTTTACCACACGTATAGCTTGTGTAACTATCACCACAATCAAAGTACAGGACTGCACCATCACAATAAGGCTTCCTGGTGATACTCCTTTATAGCCACACCTACCCTTCCCCTGGCAAGCACTGATCTGTTTTTTATCTCTATAATTTTGTCATTTCAAGAATATTACATAAATGGAATCATACAGTATGTAATCATTTGAGATTGGCTTTTTTCATTCAATACAATTCCCTTGAGGCTCATCAAAGTTTGTTGCATGTATCAGGAGTTTTTTCCTATTTATTGCTGAGCAATATTCTTGGTATGGATGTACCACAGTTTGTTTAACCATTCATCTGTTGAAGGACATTTGGATAGTTTTCAGTTTTTGACTGTTTCTATTAATAATAAAGCTGCTATGAACATTTGTGTACAAGTTTCTGTGTGAACATAAGTTATCATTTGGGATAAATGCCTAAGAGTACAATTTACTGGGTCATATGGTAAAGTCCACTTTTAGTTTTAAAAGAAACTTTTAGTTTAAAAGAAAAGCTCTTTTCCAGGGTGGCTGTACCATCGTACATGCCCACCAACAATGTATTAGTGATCCAGTTTCTCCACGTCATCACCAGCATTTGGTATTGTCACTATTCTTTATTTTAGCCCTTCTGATTAATGATATCTCATTGTGATATTAATTCATATTTCCCTAATGGCTGGCTAATGATGTTGACCATCATTTCCTGTGCATATTTGCCATTGTATATCTTCTCCTGTGAAATGTCCATTCATGTATTTTGCCCATTTTCTAATTTTTTAATACATTGAATTTTGAGAGTTCTTTATATATTCTAGATACATGTCCTTTGTCAGATATGTGATTTGCAAATATTTTCTCAGTCTGTAATTTGCCTTTTTAATCCTTAACAGGGTCTTTTGCAGAGCAAAAGTTTTAAATTTTGATGAAGTCCAGATTATCAATTTTTCCTTTTTATGTTTAATTTTTTTGTTTTTTGTTTTTGTTTTTATGTTTCACTTTGAATGAGCTTTGTAGTTTGTTGAACTTCTTGAATCTGTGGGTTTGTAGTTTTTATCACATTTAGAAAAATTTCAGCTATTTTTTTCTTTAAATATTTTTTTCTGCTCTCCTTTTTCTCTTTTTGGTCTTCCATTTAGTATGTGTGTGTTAGAATGCTTGATACTGTCCCATGAGTCATCAAAGCTCTGTTCATTTTTTTCCTTGGCTTTTTCCCCCTCTCTGTTTCATTTTGGGTAGTTCCTATTGCTATGCCTTCACTGATTTTTCCTTTGGAAGTATCTAATCTGCTATTAATCCTACCCATTGCATGTTTCATTTCAGGTATTGTATTTTTCATTTGTGGAGATACCATTTAAAAATATCTTTCATTTTTTCTTCATCATGTTTACATATTTTTCTACCTTCTTAAACATGTGGAGCATATTTATATGATTCTTATCTGCTAGTTATATTACGTTTGTTATTTCTGGGCCATATTTTCCCAAATCTTTGCATGCTTGTTAACTTTTAATTGATTACCAGACATGAATTTTATGTTGTTGGTTGGTGGATTTAGTTGACTTCCTTTACATAGTGTTGGATTTGTTCTGACATACAGTTAAATAGCTTGGAATCAGTTGAAACCTTTTGAGACTTGCTTTTAAGCTTAGTTAGGGCAGGTCTGGGACAGTCTTTAGGGCCAATTTATTGCTATTTACTAATATAAAACCCTTCTGAGGATTCTACATGCTTCCCTATGTATTATGAGGTCTTCCCTCTGGCTGGTAGGAACAGGAACTGTTCCCAATACCATATGAAGTTGTCTGGGAGTTGTTCTATCTTTTTCTTGCAAAGGTGTCTCCCTTCCTCATCTTCCTCCCTACTCCGTCCCTTACCAGCCTTGGGTAGTTTTTAAAAAAATTAATTGATTTTTTATTGTGGTAAAGTACATATAACATAAAATTTGCCATTTTAAACTTTTAAAGTATATAATTAAATGGTATTAATTACATTCACAATCTTGTACAACCATCACCACTATTTCCAAAACTTTTTATCACCCAAACAGAAACATGTATCGTCTGTATCACTCAAACAGAAACTTTGTAACCATTAAACAATAACTCCTCACCCCATCCCTGATAACTTCTAACCTACTTTCTGTCTCTATGAATTTGCTTATTCTAGGTATTTCATATAAGGAGACTCATACAATGTCTGTCCTTTTGTATTTGGCTTATTTCACTTCATATACTGTTTTCAGGGTTCTTCCATCTTGGGTAGTTTTGGTCTCACACATGCTTGTGTCAGTTCTTAGCCAGAGACTCATGTGTATCCTTTTGTGGATCTCTGGAGTGCCCTTTCCCTCAAATGAGATAGACTGCTGGGTCTCGGGGGGTCCCACTCCCTGTGCTGCCTTCTGGAAACTGCTTCTAGGTGGTAAACTGGTACAATAATAGAATTCACCATGTTTGTTTTCCCTCTTCTGGGTATCACAGTCCTGTGTTGCTTGTTGGGTGATTGCCTGAAAACCACTGTATCATGAATTTTGTCCGGTTTACTAGCAGTTTAAGGCAGAAGGGTAGATCTATTCTGTTATTCATTCCATTTTGACCTGAAGCAGAGATGTCCTGTGTCTATGTGTTGAACAGCTTTATTGAGATATACTTGACATGCAATAAACTATATATGCTTAAAGTGTAAAATTTGATTAATTTTGATATACATGCACACCTGTTAAACCATCACCACAATCAAGATAGCGAACATATCATCACCCCCAAAAGTTCCCTCATGCCCCTTTTAATACCTCCCTTCTGCCTCTCTCCACCCCCTACCCCATTCTCAGGTAACCCTTGATCACTTTTCTATCATTATAGATTAGTTTGTATTTTCTAGAATTTTATGTAAATGGAATTGTACAGTACTATGTTGTGTGCACCAGTAATTTATTCATTTTTATTGCTAAGTAGTATTGCATTGTGTGGATATACTATAATCTATCCACTCACCTATTGATGGACATTTGGGTTGTTTCCAGTTTTTGGCTGTTACAATGAAGCTGCTTATATATTTGTATAAGGCTTTTTCTGGACATATATTTTCAGTTTTCATTGGTAAATACCTAGGATTGGAGCACTTGTTCATAGGATAGATATATGCTTAACTTTTTAGAAAACCATAAAGCTGTTTTCCGACACAGTTGTACCATTTTACACGCTCCTCTCAACAGATGCGAGTTCTTGCTGCTCCACATCCTCCCTAATACTTGGTTTTGTCAGTCTTTTTAATTTTAATCTTTTGAGAGGGTGTATGGGAATGTCTTATTGTGGCTTTAACTTACACTTATCTATTGATTATATTTTGTGAATTTTTTATATGCTTGTTGAACATTTAGTAAAGTATCTGTTCTTTTGCCCATTTTTTTTTTTTGGAATTAGTCTGTTTGTCTTATTATTGAGTTGTAGGAGTTCTTTCTAATTCTGGATCCAAGTTCTTTTTAAATACATGTACTGTGAATATTTTCTCCTCTATTCGTTTTCTTAATGGTGTCTTTTGAGGAGAAGTTTTAAATTTTTATGAAGTCTAATTTATCAGTTTTTATGTTATGGCTAATGTTTTCTATGTTCTTTCTAAGAAATTTCTAACATGTGAAATTCATGAAAATAGTCTATGTTCTAGGAGTTTGTAGTTTTAGTTTCTGTATGTGTATATATGGTCCATTTCAAGTTAATGTTTGTGTGTGGCATGAGATAGCAGTTGAAGTTCAATTTCTTTTTTTCTATATGGATATACAGTTGTTTCGGCACCATTTGTTGAAGAGACTTTTCTTACTTCATGGAATTGCTTTGCTACTGTTGTCAAAAATCACTTGACTTCTGGGCTGTTCCATTGATTTGTTATCCTTATGCCAATACCACAGTGTCTTGATTACTGTGGCTTTATAGTGAGTCTTGAACTCACTATAAAGTGCGAGTCATCCAACTTTGTTTTTTTCAAGATTGTTTTGCATTTTCTGGGACCTTTGCCTTTACCAATACATTCTGGAATCAGTTTGTCAATTTCTATAAACTGTGCAGCCAGGTTGAAAATCACAGAATAGACCTTAATAAATTCATACCTTGTGATGTTTCTTAGAAGTGATCTTGGGGGCCTTCTCCAGATAGTATTTCTTAGGAGTACTGATCTTTATTCTATTTGAATGTCTAGATCTTACAACTTCTAAAAAGGTAACTTTTTAGAATAAATACTTCTCTTTTGTTCTTTGCCTGGATACATAGTTTCCTTGTCTGCTTTAGTATCTTTGATAAAACTGAATTGTTACTTTTTTCAATCTTAAGAATATAAGCATTGCTTTAGTACAAGAAAAACAAGAAGATAACATAGTACATAATGGATTAAGGTCTGTCTACAAAGGATGTGTAAGAGAATGAGATTTTTCTTGTCAGAATTAGTCTTTCTTCTCCTGCATTATATTTCGTAGACAGGTATTAGGGAAATATTCAGGGACACAGTTTTATGGAACTGTACTTAGTGAAATATCAAATACTATAATAAATAGCTTTATTTCTTTTATATTTCCAAATAAACTTGAGTTTTCCAAAAACTTCAAATAGCCTAATTTTTGCTGTTATCTTGAAATATGTTTTAATAGTGTTGCATATGTTAGTGACTTTTGATAGCAGAGAGAAGTATATTACAATATGTATGATATTTTCTAGAATTTGTGTTGTGGTATTCATTTTTATAATTATTTTTGAGTTGTGGTTTTGCATATATAATACATTAACCACAATTTATGATTCCAGTTACATAAATAAGTTCATTTTAGTCTCTTGTAGTAAATATATGTAAATATTATGAATAAGATTTTAGAGGAACTTTTATGTCATTTTAATGGGTTCATGCTTGTACTGAATAACTGAATAGCAACTGAATAGCAACTGAATTTCAACGTGGAGTGTTCCCAGGATAAAAAATGTGAATTACTAAAATGAATTAGGGCACCTCAGTATACTGATAGAAAAAACTAAGAACTATATTTTATTTAGTGATCATATTACTTTATGATAAAATAGGCTATTTTACTCTGGATAGCAATTATTTTGTAGTAAAGAAGTACCTTGGAATTATAGATCATTTTTCAATTATATGTGCATTCCTGTCAGCTGAAATTAATTGCTGATTTGGACTTCCCTTGGGAAAAGAGGTGGAAATTATATTACTAACTTTGTAGGGAGGCCTTTTTTTTAGTCATTTACCAGATATATTGCTCTAGAAGCAGTTGAATATTGTTTTTAAAAAGTTTAGAATCCTGTAATATAAGCCAAATTAAAAAATAAGTTAATTGTAGAAAAGTGCTGCCTTGTATGATTTAGGTACTCTGAGACTGATGACTGATTCAGTGTGTAGCTAGGTGCTAATTGTATGTGCTGTAGACATTAAGTATAACAGGTGTTCAAAGCCTAGAAAGATCCATGTGACTAGAGCTTTAAGTTTGCTTTCGGTTTAAAAGATAGTATCTGTTGTTGTTCATCATCCCCATATCGGGACAAAAAAAGACTTCCTAATATTTCCCCACAACATGTTATCCAGGCGTAGTTACTTGCTTCTGATTTTCCCCGTTCTGTGATGCACAGGAATAGCTCATTTCTGGAAATGGGAGGGCTAACGGAATTGGTGCTATATTGGTTTATTATAGTGAAATCCCTAAAGAAATGTATTCCTATAATGACTCTTGCTTTTCTTTATATCCTCTGAAATTATGATTTGCCTCTAGCCGTAATTTTTTCCAGGCACAAATAATAATAACAAATAATTTTATATCACTGAGCTATGTACCAGTGTTCTAGATACTTTTCATATTTTGACTCATTTGATCTCCATGTTAACCCCATGAAGTAGGTTTTCCCATTTTTACAGATGAGGAAACAGGTAAATATTACACAGCAAAAAAATGACAGAGGTGAGCTGTGAACCAGAGTCTCTGCTCTTAACCTTATTTCATGTTGCCTAGCTTGAAATGACTAAGAAGTAAATTTTATTATCAGTGTTTTAAACATTTTAACAACGTTGTAGGTTAGACAGCTCTTAGTTGTCTTAAAGATCTTGCCAAGCTTCTGTAATCCTGGCACTCTGGGAAGCCGAGGTGGGAGGACGGTTTGAACTCAGGAGTTCAAGACCAGCCTGAGCAAGAGCGAGACCCTGTCTCTACTAAAAAAATAGAAAGAAATTGGCTGGACAACTAAAAATATATAGAAAAAATTAGCCGGGCATGGTGGCACATGCCTATAGTCCCAGCTGCTCGGGAGGCTGAGACAGGATTGCTTGAGCCCAGGAGTTTGAGGTTGCTGTGAGCTAGGCTAATGTCATGGCACTCTAGCCCGGGCAACAGAGTGAGACTCGGTCTCAAAAAAAAGAGAAAAAAAGAAAAAAGAAAAAAAAAAAAAGAAAAAAGAAAGATCTTGCCAAACTTGTTTAGTAATTTTAAGAATTTCCACTAGAGGTCAGTCTATCACCTGGCAATATAAATATTGTCTGCTTTCTGTTCTTAGAAGTGCAAAATTTCAAATTGGCTACATTAAAGTAGTATGCTAGGAAAGATACTTGGGTAGCAGAATAAATTTTGAATCAGAAACATAATAAGGAGACATTTATAGTAATAAAAGCATATATGACTATTATAAGACACAATATTGGCTCAATAGGTTATATTTGCAGAATGTAATCAAGATATCCTGTGAGATGTTGTCTGGCATAATGACCTTGATCTTTATTTGTTGCCTCTAAACCACATGTTAAACATTAAACCAATTTTGGGTTACTAGTGGTCCAAATTTTTTTCTTTTCCCTCCCTCCCTGCCTGCCTACCTTCCTTTCTTCTTTCCTTCCTTCCTTGCCAGAGTTTCGCTCTGTTGCCTGGGCTAGAGAGCAGTGACTTCATCATAGTTCAGTGTAACCTCAAACTCCTGGGCTCAAGCGATCCTCCCAAGTAGCTGGGATTATAGGCATGTGCCACCATGCCTGGATAAGATAATTTTTCTATTTTTGGTAGAGACAGGGTTTTGCTATGTTGGTCAGGTTGGTCTTGAACTCCCGGCTTCAAGTGATTCTCCTACCTCGACATCCTAAAGTGCTAGAATTATAGGTGTGAGCCACTGCACCTGGCCTCAAATTTCTTTTCTTGACTCACTTAATTCAGTCAAGGACTTAAAATATACCCAGAAAGTTATGAAATAGTGAAATGATTTAGTGTCCACTAAGAGATACTGTGATAATTTTAAGGCAATATGGGTCCAAGAATTTTTTAAAAAAAGTAACCTAGGGACTTTTATTTCTTAACTCTAAAGCTTTATAAAATAACAAGGTACTGAATTAAGATGCAGAAACTGAGAGTTTTTATTTAGAAGCAACATTTTGAAGTAATTTCTGTGCTTGTAAAGGAGGAAAGTCATATTTTGGAGGGATTAAATATATTTGGAGAGTCTAGTAGGGTCCTGAGTACACAGTAATTAATCAGTTGACCAGTGATGTTAATTATATGTAAGTGATGGTTCTGGCTACTGTAGGTTAAATAAAGCCTTTTAGGCAGCCTTCAAACTAACTGAAACAATCTGACTTGACTTCAGATTTGTCACACTGGAAATGAGTGGCAATATGCAGAAGAGGCCAGGACAGGGAAGGGTGGGTCAGCAGAGTTTGTAAGTCTGAACAGGTAATAAATTAAATCCAGGGGATTGTTGGCAGCGTGAGGGACAAGGGAGTCCTGTAGATAGAGATAGGCAGAAGCAGATAGGATATTGGGGTTCCGGGTAAACAAGTTGCATCTAAGACCCAAGAAGTCTTCAAAGGCAGCAGAAAACAAATGAACACAAAGATAAGAGTTAATGATTTCTAATGGTACCTGTCCCTTATTGTGTATTTATCTATGTGTGAAATACTGTGCTAAGAGCTTTTGGTGCATTATCTCATTTTTTCCTTATAATAATTTTATGGGGCAAGTTCTAATCCCTTTTCACAGACAAGATGACTGAGGCTCAATGAGTTTCGATAGCTCGTCTGGGGCCATACAGGCAGAACTGAGATTTGAACACTGGGCTTTGTGACTCCAGTCATGAAACTCTGCTTTCTGATGCAGAAGGTACTTTTTTGGTCCCAGTTTTATGCTACCTGCAGTGTGGGGATAGCCATAGGCTTATATCCAATGGGAAATTAATGCCATCAGTAAACCTCAATGACAACAAAAGCAGAAGGTTATAACTTCCAGGGAGGTTAGGGTGGGGATATTTTTGTTAAAAAATATGAAGTATCTTACCCTTTGCCTACAAATCACAGCAAAAACCTATATTCTCCAGGTGGCACTGATTAGATGGTACTGCATCTGTCTCTTGTACTTCTCACTACTTTGTTGTTTTTTTTTCTCCCTCCTAAAATCCACTAATTGTCTTACTAGGTGTTCACTCTGTTGGCTTGGTTTTTTATAAATGACACTCCTAGAGGTGCTCTTTCAAGGGCTTTCTAGAGTCTTAATAGGAAGAGTAGTGGGCAAACCTAAAAGGAAGTTTAGGGATCACTAATTTGGTCTGTCGGTATACTTTTGTCACTTTATTTTTATACGTGCAGGCAGCAGTGCTTCTGAGACCTTTTAGTCCTTTAAAGATAGCTTTGATCCTAGATCTCTTTCTGCTTGGGATATGTTTTTGAAGGGATGAGGACAGAATGTCAGCTTTCTTCTCCCAAAGGAACCCGTTGCTGAATTTCCCCTATAATCTGGGACTTTCATCATGTCTTCCATGTTGATGGTGGCGCTAGACCTGGGGAATAGCATTTATCTTTTGTTTTTTGACCTAAGTGACTGGTTAATGGTGAAAGGTCCATCAGCTAAGAATGCTTTTAATAAGGCCCTCTCTTTTGTGGTCTTGCCAGGGTCTATCTGTGGTCAACTGCAAAAAGTATTTCCCAAGTTTCTTCACTCTTTTCTTCTGAAGTTGCTTGAAGGTGATACTTAGGAAGAGTACATCCACATGCCGTACAAGGGCAAGCAAATGGAAAGTTCTTCTCTTTATATAGCTTTTAATCTCTTGGGTAAAACTTTGATTTATTTTGACAAAATAATACAGAATTTTTAACCTAGTAGTATAATGTAACACTGGATCCACAAGTGCCAGACTCCCTTCTGAGCAGAGAAAGCTCAGCAGAATTCTCTAAGACCAGAGTGCCTACTTTCTTCTACAAGACTTTCGGGATTAAATTTCTTTATCCTTGTTTTTAATCTATCAATGCCCAAAGTCACCTCTCTCTCCTACTTACTATTTCATAGGGAGGGAAGCCATTTGACAGGAATTCCCTAAATTCCCTACAACCAAATCTATATACTTATTTCTCAGATAGCTTTCCAATTGGCCTTCCTACTAGTTTCCACTCTAGACTCTGTTATATCATGAAACTAAAGTCATATTTTACAAATAAAAATATGATCATGCCATTTCTTCACTTAGAACTTATTTATTACTTTGCATTGCTTGTAGGATAGAGCCTCAGATCTTCAATGTATTAATAGCTAATGATGTCCTTCAGGATATGGCCCCTGGCCTACCTCACCGTCTTTGATTGACAACAGTAGAGCCCTTCTTCTTCACAGTCCAGCCATACTGGTCCTCTTTAATTTCCTCAAATCTGCCAAGTTCTTTGGTGGATCCTTTTTTTGGAATACATTCTTTGCTTTCCCCAGCTAACTGATCTGTCCTTCAGAACTCTGCTTGTGCCACTCTTTCTGGGAAATACCGATATAGTCATAGCTCTTTTAATATTAGATCAAGTTAGTTGCATTATTTTCTAGGTGCTTTTATTGCCAGGAAGTTCAGTATCTGCTTCTCAAGGACTCTCCCTTTATGTTGTGTGTTGCCTAAGAACCTGGGAGTACCAAAAGGTAAGGTCTATGTACCAGGTGGAGAGTGAACTGGAAATATGATAAGTATAATATAGCTGTTCTTGATAAAGACTGTTGCTGTTGAAGAATGGTCCTGCACAGCCCAAAGGGACAGATTATCTACTGTATGACATGCCCAAGAGGCAGAATGTACATTTTACATTCATATATATACAGATTTGTGTTTATATGTTTAGTCATTGTTCCTCAAAGATAATCTTCTGTCATGGTGGTTATAGGTTGGACTGGAGTCACCCTTCCTCGTGATCACTTGGGCTGGATTGAGCTTGGTTCACCAACCTAGACAGCTCTTGCCTAGTGAGTACTCTTTTGATGACATTTATATCCCTTCTTGCTAGAAGACTTTGATCAGGGCAATGTTAGATTTACTCCAGTAACTAACTTTGAATACCAAGGAATACTCCCAGAAAGCCTATTGGCTTTGTATTCCAAGAAAAAAGGAAGTTATTGCTAGGTCATGCATCCAAGAAAGGTCCTATTCTAATCAGATACAGGGTGCTTACTCATCATTCTGTCACTATGGGAGGCAACTTATGACTCTTTATAAAATAAAGAGAAGAGCTTCAAGGAATCTTTGCCTCTCCTTAAACTGAGAAGCAGCTCAGAGATTCTCTAGCTAAAACAATCTAATCCATACCTCTTGGATACTCTAATCTCTGCTTAAACAACCATATTTTACTTATTGATCTATTATGCTTGTGATTATTTGTTTACAATAATAGTCTATCTTCCCCAGTATAATATAAGCTCAAAGAGGGTAGAAACTGTTTCTTTCTCCTTCATTTCTGTGTCTTTAGTGCCTCTCAAAGTGCATGTAGTTAACATTCCATGCATATTTGCTGAGTGAATGAATTTTAAGTTTTATAAAGTAGAATTTTAATAGTAACTGTTACTTCTAAAAATTCAGAAGATATTTAGAAAAGTAAAGTTATGTGAACCATATTCCCTATCAAGAAACTAATTCAAAATCAACAAGTAGAATGAAAAACAAAAAGCAAAATTCTATGAAACTAGGAAATGGCTGAGTTCTAAGCTATGGACTGGTATCTAAGGAGTAAAGGAAAATATGGATCAAATCAAAGGAGGATGCTAAAAGCTGATACATACCTCTTTAGATTGTAAACAGAGTGCACATTTCACTGAAAGTAAGTGAGGTGGCCCTAAGTACCTCATCCTATGAGGTTTAAGAGTTGGGACAGGCTATGAGAAAAACTGAAAATCCCCAAGGGAGCCAGTGCTATATATCTCAGAAGAGAGAGAGAAAGAGAGAGAGAAAGAGGTAGGTGAGGCTAAGGGGACAGTATCTTTTGACTTCTAACCTACAGTGAAGTGGAGAGGAAGAAAGAAGAAATGACAATGAGCTTTGCAGCAGTTGACCAGAATCAAATGAACAGAAATGAATAAACAATAAATTGACAAAGCAAAGTTGGCTAAACTACTTTAAGCATACAGATAAAGTACATTTCAGATTTAGAATTATTTTGGGAAACTGAAATTCCAGAAAAATACATCTATATCATTCAAAGAAATTGAAGGGGAATATAGGGTTTTTAAAAATTGGAATTAAGGAAAGAAAGGCAATCTCTCTCTGGTGGTGAGAATCATGGGATGTGAGCTGTTGGCAGCCACATTACATGCCTTGTGGAGGAAGTTGGTCTGTCTGTGATAGAGGGAGCCAAGCCAACACACAGAAGCAGAACTAAGAGACAAGAAATAAATAGTCCTTGGCCAGGCGCAGTGGCTCACGCCTGTAATCCTAGCTCTCTGGGAGGCCGAGGCGGGCGTATTGTTTGAGCTCAGGAGTTCGAGACCAGTCTGAGCAAGAGTGAGACCCCGTCTCTACTAAAAATAGAAAGAAATTAATTGGACAACTAAATATATAGAAAAAATTAGCCGGGCATGGTGGCGCATGCCTGTAGTCCCAGCTACTCGGGAGGCTGAGGCAGAAGGATTGCTTGAGCCCAGGAGTTTGAGGTTGCTGTGAGCTAGGCTGACACTATGGCACTCTAGCCTGGGCAAAAAGAGTGAGACTCTGTTTAAAAAAAAAAAAAGAAATAAATAGTCCTTGTTGAGATAAACAGTCCTGATGGTTCTGCTTATCCCTGAGGCCTAGTTGTACTTTATGCATTTCCTAGAGTTATATGAGGTACTCCAGTGTCCTTCCAATAAATTCATTTTATCTAAGCTAGTTTAAGTAGGCTTCTTTCATAAGCTTGAAACTAAGAATTCTATCTAAAATAATATATAGATAATAAAGAGGCAGAGAATATCCAACACATATGTTATCGGTGTGCCTAATAAAAAAGAGCAGAGCAAATGAACAGAAACATTTCAGATTATACAATGGAGAAAAAACTTTCAGAGATTGAAGGAATTAGTAATCTTTAGATTAAAAGCACACAGAGTTCTAGAAAAACTGAAACAGGATAATCAATACTGAGTAAGCATATAACAGTGAAGTTATTTGTGTTTCACAGTTAAAAAAAGACTCCTATAGGCATCCAGGCAAAAAAAGCAAGTCACCCAAAAGGGGGCAAATCAGACTAGCCCCAAATATCATGGTAACAGCTAAAGCCAGGAGGCAGTAGAACAGTGTCTCTAGAGCTTTGGTGGGGTGTGTGTGGATAGGAAGGAGTGTGACCCACAGATTTGATATCTGGTCAAGCTGTTATTTATGCATAAATGTAACAAACAATATTCTCAAACATTCAAGGACCTGTTGACCCCCCAAAATTGCCTCATGAATAAAATAAATCATCTAAATGGTAAAATACAGAAAAAGAACTTAAGAATGGAGAAGCACAGGTATGAGAGGATTGGCGATTGGCAGGGCGTATGGAATCTATTTAAATATAGGCTAAGTCAAGTCTAAATATCTGTGCCTACTATGAGTCAAAAATGTAAAATAATGAATAAAGGATTTATATAACAGGTAAAAAGTGGGGAAGATAGAATAGGTAGAGGTGTGTAAAAGCACATGAACTCTTCGTTTATCTTAGTGGAGAGAGAGTCTGTAGATATGTGCCAACATTGATGAATTTGCTGATCTGAGTTGAAATCTTGGCATTGCCACATACCAGCTGTGCAACCTCAGATAAGTTTAAATCTCATGTGTAGTTACAGAATCTTCATCTGTATCATGGAGATAATGATACTACCCACCTACTAGGATTGTTGTGAAGATTAAATGCAATAATGTATTTGAGATGCTTAGAATAGTACCTGGCCCAGAGTAAGCATTCAATAAAAACTACCTATTATTTATTGTTACTATTTTAAGGAGAAAATATGGGTAGTCTTAGGATAGAGAAAGTCTTTCTAAGCACAACTCTAAACCCAGTGACCATAAAGGAAAAGATTAATAATTTGACTTCATAAGAACTAAAAGCTTTTGTTTTACATGGCAAAATCATCATGATAAGAATCAATGAACAAAAACCCAAGTGGGGAAGAATAATTGCAATGTACTTGACAGAATAAGGATTGATATCATTAATATTCAGAGATCAATGATAAGTCAACAAGAAAAAGATGAGGAAAAATCAATATGAACAGATATTTTATAGAAAAATAAAAATTATAAAAATTTGAAAACATACTTAGCCTCATTTATAATTAAGGAAGTAGAAATTAAAATGAGATGCTATTTTTCATTTACCAAATTGACAAAGATGAAAAAGTTTGAAAATATCTAATAGAAAGCATATGATAGACACTCTCATATCTCCTATCTTGAGGGCAAATTGGTATTTATCAAAATTGTAAATGCTCACACCTTTATCTCTGCAATGCTACTGTTAAGAATATATTCTATGAACATATTCATCTTAGTATACAATGATAGATGCAGAAGGTTGTTGCTTATAGCATTATTTATGATGGAAACAAAATGGAAACAATTTATTTGACTATTGATATGAACTTGTTAAATAATTTAGAGTGCTTATATACCTTGGAATATTACATAGCCATTAAAACAAAAGATGTATAAATATATATATTTTATGTATATATATGCAGATAATGGAGAAATGCTCAGGCTATAATATTTAGGAAAAAGTAAGTTACATGGGAATAGATACAGTATGACCTTATTTATTAAAAATAATACATAATTTTTGTTTATATATGTGCACTTAGAATGTTACACAAGGACCATTGAAAGCAGTTTTTCTCTGAGGTGGAGAATGGAGATGCTGTAGACTTTTATTTTTATTTTATACCCTCTGGACTCTTCCAATTTTTATTACAGCAATTATTTTCTAATTTTATAGTAATTAAAAACAAAAATAATCTTTTAACTGGTAGCGACTATGTTGCTTTTGAAAATGGAATTTAATGTTTCGGGAATAAAATTATTTTGGGTAAATAGTAAAACAAATCATGTAAGTTCAAATAATGTTTTTTCAACAAAAATTTAGTCAGCTCCTACTTTGCATGAAGTACTAAACCGAGAACTCTTGATGCTTATCAGCCTATGGAATAGGTAATGCTTGATAAATGCTATAAATAGATGTTCAGACATTTCTCCTCGAGGTTGAATTTTCTTAATTAAAAACAGATGAAACAAAATCTGTTAGTGAACACTATTTTTACCACATGGCCATTGTTGTGATACCAATCTAGAAACTGTCACCAAGGGCAGGAAAAAATGCTTTGCTAAGGTTTGTGCATTTGGTCACGCCGGTTTGTTGGCTTTGCATTTTGCTTGTCATAATGGCTGCTGAAGGTGTTGGGAATATGTGAGAAGGTGTGTTAATGACAATGCTGATGATTACAGAAAAAGAAGATCCCATATTCCTGAGCAAAAACTAGATTTGATCAAATGCTATATTTACCAGTGGTGTTTAGATTTTGTGTCACTATATACTTATTGTTGAAAGGGCAGTGATTTTATGCAGAAGATTGTACTTTCATGGAGGCAAGCAGACCACTCAGTTTGGCCATAAGATTTATACAAATCTATTTAGAAATTGTGACCTTTTTCTGTTGGAGAGTCTGTGATTCTTCAAAATCTTATGATTCCATTGTGCTCAAGACATTTGACCAATGGGAGATGATTGCAGTATCCAGTTGGCATTAGCCGTTTGAATTTGAATATCTACACAGTCAGTTCTGCTATTAACAGAACTGTCTTGAAAATGTGAATTTGTTGCAACACCATTCATATATTAGGAGACAATTTGAGCATAAATACATTTTGTGTTTGCTTTTGCACGATTTTGTCAGTGAGAAACACCAGGTGAACACAGAATACCATGCCCATTTGAACCAGGCTGTGTAGGAACACACAAAACGGACACATGCACACACGTAGAGTATCTACCAGCCGCCTCAGTTCACAGTGTATTATGAGCCACACCCATCCTCAACCGGTGTCACAGCTTTCCCTCTGATTTCAGGTAACCCTCCTTCCACCACCTCACAATTAACTCACAAGCTGCAACCTCTCCAACACTCCTAGCCACAAGCAAACTTCAGGTCTTTTTCAAGGTAAGATGCCATATTTAAATTTCCTAACAATTTAACATGTATAAAACTGTGCTGCACCTTCTATTTCATCCTATGCTGTGTGTGTGTGTGTCACTGACTAAGGTTTGGAGTGTTGTGTCCCTGACTACATTGTTCCCATGAGTCCTATGTTTTCTACTGTTATTTTTGCATACTGTAGTGATTTTTAGGAACACAGGTGTTTCCTTGTGGTAAAACTAACTACCTCCTTGAACAGATCTGTGCTGGTCTTTTTTCTCCTTTCATTTTAAGTTTATATAATGCATCTGATTTGCAAAATTCAGTTGCACAAACACCCCCCAAATGAATGCTGGGAATCATATTTGTCCTTTTGTTGCAGGTTTTCCATTGTACCAAGTTAGCTTAACATTTCCAGTTTTAAACCGACTTCTCTAGTTCCTTACTGGTAGTTATTTAGGCCTTCCTAGTTCATGCACACTATCGAATTGGGTGATTTTCTAAATTAAAATTTTGCGAAGGGCTGCATCTTGAGATAAAGTCCCAAATGCCTCATGTTGAACTCCTTTGGACTTCTCAGGACTTCTACGACTTAAGGTTCATTACATTGCTGATGTTCTATCTGTTTATTATTATATGAAGAAAACCTTGCACCAAGTTTGTGGTGTGAAATACATAGGTGCAAATAGCATGTGATTGAAAATCAATTATTTATTATTTGGAAATGAATTATTTGCCAAAAAAACCCCTTAGTTATCTTTCTTTGAGGATTTTTATCTACTCCAGTTATGATTTTGTTCAAAGTAAAATCTTTCTCATTGAATGTTAAAGTTCCTTTTTGAGCTTCTAACATGATATGGATGGATCAAGGAGTTACAGGTCTATAATTGCCTTCTTTACATGTTAGAATGCTTTTCTTGTACCCAGATTCTGTTCCTTATTCTAATTCACTTAGTAGTTGCACCATGAATTATTTCTGTAAATATGAGATATAGGAATGTATATTTTGACTTGACTATTTGCTTTAAGATTTTCTTTGTACAAATATAGACTTTTATTATGATTTTAGCACATAGGAATTTGGCTTCAATGTGAAATTTAAGGTTTCTTTTAATTTTCTCTTTGAGAGAAAGTATCTCAGCCAATAGTAAGTACGTTTAACAAAGAGGGGCGTTACAGTGGTGACCTTAAAAATCTGTTCTTCTTTATTCATTAATTCCTTTTTAAAAACATGGAATGCTTCATGAATTTGCATGTCATTCTTGTGCAGGGGCCTTGCTAATCTTCTCTGTATCATTCCAATTTTATTAATAGTATATGTGCTGCTGAAGTGAGCACCATTCATTCTACATAGAATAAATATTTATTAGGTGCCTACTATATATTATATCATTTTAGGCTCTGGAAACTACAATGATGAGCAAAAACACAGTCCTTCCTCTTATAATCTAGTGGAATTAATCTAGTGACCAAAATATATAATTATAAATTGTGGTAAGTGCTATGAAGAAAAAGTACAAGTTCCTTTGAAAGAGAAAAACAGGGGGACTCAATTTGGAAAAGTGATTTAAAAAAGGCCTTTCTGAGGAAGTGACATTTAAACTGAAACCTACAGGATAAGGAGTTTACCGGAAGGGAAAGGGGGTAGAAGGATTTCCAGGCAGAGGCGAGAGGTTTTGTGATATCATTTTATAGTACTTATGACCTTTTTAGATGCTTATATAATTAGGTACTAATCCATGAGCAAGACAGTTATAGAGCTGTGTTACTGAAAAGATACATATAAATTACATTTTTATAAATGAATTCCTGAATTCCTGCAGGCTTACATTATATTCGCTGTGCTATATCATCTGCATTTGATTGATGTTCAGTTACTTCAATTACTGCTAGATTGATCTTTCCAAAGCACAACTTTGATAATGCTTTTTCCTGCTCAGAAATCTTTACCAGCCCTCGAATTACCTGATAAAATCCAGACTTCTCAGCCTCATGGTCAAGCCCTCCCAAACTAGGTTGGTCCTCCCTAGTTTCAATATCTTACTTCAACTTTAATTATTCCTCTTTCTACAGTACTCTCTGTTAGTCAGCAGAACTTCTGGATGAGCATGGTGCTTTCTCAAATGCCCACTTTTGCTTGCATTGTTTCTCTTCCCTTATAATCTGTTTACCTCTTTCTAAGAATTTCCTGTTCTTCTCTCTCTCTCTCTCTCTCTGTCCCTCCCTCTCCCTCTCTCTCTCTCTCTCTTTCTCTTTCTCTCTCTCTCTCTCTCTCTCTCTGTCCCTCCCTCTCTCTGTCTCTCCAGGCCCAGTTCAAATGTTACCATTCAATCTCAATGCCTTTTCTGATTGCCCAGATGGAATTAACTTCTTTTTCTTCTGTCCTCTTATGGCATTTTATTCTTCCTGTTCTTTATGCACTTCTCCCTTCTTTTTTAAAAAATAATCGATATTATTTTAAATTGACAAATCATAATTGTATACATTTATGGAGCACAATGTGATGTTTTGATACATGTATACAGTGTGGAATGATTAGATCAATCTAGTTAACATATTCAGTGCTTCACTTATTTTTCGTGGTGAGATATTTGAAATTTACTCTTAGTTATTTTGAAATGTACTCTTCATTATTATTGACTATAGTTGCCCTGCTGTTCAATAGATCTCAAAACCTATTCTTCCTGTTTAACTGAAACTTTGTATCCTTCGACAAACAACTACCTGTTCTCCACCGCTGCCTCTGGTAACCATTATTCTACTCTGTACTTCCGTGATTTTGACCTTTTAAGATTCCACATATAAGTGAGATCATGTGGTATTTGTCTTTTTTCCCCCAACTATCTGAGGTAGGAAAACAAGGCTGCCCAGCTCATGACAGTCCTGATGACCCTCAAGAGCTGGGCTTGGCCTCTCACCTGGCTAAGGAGAAAAGGGACCCCAACAATCCCCTGGGAGACAGGCCCTGGTGTTTGTCTTTCTGTGTCTGCCTTATTTTACTTAATGTAATATCCTCCAGGTTTATCCACATCATCAGAAATGACAGGATTTCCTTCTTTTTTAAGGCTGAATAGTATTCCATTGTGTATATATGTGAAATTTTTTATCCATTCATCTGCTGATGAGCACTAAAGTTGTTTCCATATCTTGACTATTGTGAATAATGCTTCAGTGAACATGGGAGTGTAGATATCCCTTTGACATATTGATTTCAATTCCTTTGGATACATACCTAGGAGTGGGATTGGATCATATGATAGTTCTATTTTAGTTTTTTGAGGAGCCTCCATGCTGTTTTCCATAGTGGTTATACTAACTGACATTCTCACCAACAGTGTACAAGGGTTCCCTTTTCTTTGTATCCTTGGCAACACTTATCTTTCATCTTTTTGATAATAGCCATTCTAACAGGTGCGAGGTGATATCTCATTGTGGTTTTAATTTGCATTTACCTGATGATTAGTGATGTTGAGCATTTTCTCATGAACCTGTTGGCCATTTGTATGTCTTCTTTTTAGAAATGTCTATTTGGGTCCTTTTTCATTGTTAAATTGGGTTATTTGTTTTCTTGTTATTAAATTGTTTGAGTTCCTTATATATTTTGTATATTAAACCCTTATCAGATGTGTGGTTTGCAAATATTTTCTCCCATTCTGTGGGTTGCCTTTTCACTTTGCTAATTATTCCCTTTGCTGTGCAGAAGGTTTTCAGTTTGATACAATCCCAATTATCTATTTTTGCTTTTGTTACCTGTGCTTTTGGGGTCACATAAAAAAAAAATCATTGACCAGTCTAATGTTTTGGATCTTTCCCCTTATGTTTTCGTCTAGTAGTTTTATAGTTTCAGGTCTTATATTTTAATCCATTTTGAGTTGATTTTTGTATATAGTATGAGATAAAGATCCAGTTTCATTCTTCTGCATGTGGATTTCCAGTTTTCCCAGCACCATTTATTGAAGAGGTTGTGCTTTTTTTTTTTTTTTTTTTTGAGACAGAGTCTCACTGTGTTGCCCAGGCTAGAGTGCCGTGGCGTCATCCTAGCTCACAGCAACCTCAAACTCCTGGGCTCAAGTGATCCTTCTGCCTCAGCCTCCCGAGTAGCTGGGACTACAGGCATGCGCCACCATGCCCGGCTAATTTTTTCTATGTATTTTTAGTTGTCCAATTAATTTCTTTCTAATTTTAGTGGAGACGGGGTCTCACTCTTGCTCAGGCTGGTTTCGAACTCCTGAGCTCAAACAATCCGCCCGCCTCGGCCTCCCAGAGAGCTAGGATTACAGGCATGAGCCACTGTGCCCGGCCTGAAGAGGTTGTGCTTTTCCCACTGTATGTTCTTGGCACCTTTGTCAAAAGTCAAAGTGTGTGGGCTGATTTCTGGGCTTTCCATCTTGTTGCACTGGTCACTGTGTCTGTTTTTATGCCAGTAGCATGCTGTTTGATTGTATTAGTTTATTAAGTATGAAATATCTGATTTTCTTAAGTACTAAGTTTGACGGTTGATATCTTTGACATTTCTTGTTTTATTTTTATTGTGAAGGTATATCCTCAGTCCTTCAAATGCACATTTTGGCTTGTGATTATCTTGCAAATTTTTTTTAGAGCAATTTTTGTGAAACCATGGATAAGTCAAAAATTTGTGTTATTTTTGAATATCAGTTCCATCGTGGAACCAGTGCAGTGCAGACAGATGGAATTATCAACGAAGTGTTTGGGAAGGATGTGGCTAATGAACACACAGTACATCGATGATTTGAGAAGTTCCATTCTGATTTTAATCTTGGAAATGAGCCACATGGGTGACCTAAGACCAACATGGATAATGGATAATGGATAATGGATAATGGATAATGGATAATGATGAGCTGAAATTTGTAGTGAAAGTGAATCCATCTCAACTTATGTGAATTAGCAGCAAGGTGTGATGTTACTGTATCAACAATATTGGACCATTTGAAACAAATTGGCAAGGTAAAGAAGCTGGATAGACGGGTACCACATGAATTAAACAAGTGTCGTAAGAGAAATCATCTCAAAGCTTGCCTGCCTTTGCTGTCACGACATAAAGGTGAACCATTTCTATACTGTATTGTTACATGTGATGAAAAATTGATTCTTTTTAACAATCTCAAACATTTGGCACAATGGTTGGATAAATATGAAGTGCCAAAACACAGTCCAAAACTGAATATTCATCAAAAAAAAAAAAGCTATGCCTTCAACCCGCACTTGGGTGAGGCAAAGACATAAAGTGTAACCATAATGTTTGTACCCTCACAATACACTGAAATTAAAAAAAAAAAAAGTATTTGTAATAGAAAAAAAAAAGCTAATAGTATCTATTTGGTGGTCCAGTGCTGGTATTATCCACTGTAGCTTCATGAAACCTGGTCAATTGATTACAGCAGATGTCTACTGCAACCAGTTGGATGAAATGATGAGGATACTTGTGATTAAGCAGCTGAGATTAGTCAGTAGAGACAGGCCAATCCTTTTGCAAGACAACGCTTGACCACATGTTATACCAACAACATTGCTCAAACTAGAGCATCTGAACTTGGAAACTCTCTGTCATCCACCGTATTTACCAGACCCTGCACCAACTGACTACCACTTATTCCAGGCTTTAGACCACTTCTTGCAAGGAAAAATATTCAATTCTCAACAAGCTGTGGAAAATGCCTTGCACGATTTCATCGCCACTCACTCTCCAGGCTTCTTCGCAGCTGGCATAAACAAGCTACCATTATGATGGCAAAACTGTGTCAATAGTTTAGGCACATACTTTGATTAATGGTACTGTTTCTTGTTTGAGATATAATAAACTGCACTTTTGATTCAAAATTGGATATTTCATATTTAATGACCTAATAAATGCTTTATAACATGCAGTCATGCACTGCATAATGATGTTTTAGTCAGTGATGGAAGGCATATACAACAGTGGTCTCATAAGATTATAATGGAGCTGAAGAATTCCTATCACCTAGTGGTGTCATAGCTCTTGTAGTGTCATAACACAATGCATTATGTGTTTGTGGTGATGCTAGTGTAAACAAACCTACTGCATTTGTCAGTTGTATAAAAGTATGGCACATATAATTATGTAAAGTATATAATACTTGATAATTGTAATAAACAAGTATGTTACTGATTTATATATTTACTATGCTATACTCTTTATTGTTATTTTAGAGTGTACCTTTCCATTTATATAAAAAATGTTAACTGTAAAACAGCCTCAGGCAGGTCCTTCAGGAGATAATCCAGAAGAAGGTATTGTTATCATAGGAGATGACAGTTCCACGAGTGCTATTGCCCCTGAAGACTTTCCAGAGGGACTAGATGTGGAGCTAGAAGACAGTGATACTGCTATTCCTGACCCTGTGTAGGCTTGGGCTAATGTGTGTGTTTGTGTCTTGGTTTTTAACAAAAAATTTAAGAATTAAAAAAACCCCTCAAAATGGAAAAAAGCTTATATAGTAAGGATATAAAGAAAAAATATTTTTTATATAGCTGTATAATGTGTTTGCATTTTAAGCATTATTAAAAAAGAGTCAAAAAGTTAAAAAAATTAAAGTTTATAAAGTAAAAACGTTTTAGTAAGCAAGGTGGTGTCAGCAAGATAGCAGAGCAGAAGATCCCCCAGTATCATTCCCCCCCAAAAAATACAACTAGGAACTATTCATGAACCAGTGGTGCCCATGACTAAAAAAAAAAACCCAAAACAAACAAAACAAAAAACCCCAAATTGAAACTATTCGAAGATAAGAATACTACCCTGAATACACCAGAACTCAGGGAGAATCTGGGAAACCCCCTGGGTTCACAGAATTGAGAGAAGCTATTATGACCAGTAAGAGAAAATGTCATTTCTTTGTGGGAAGCCCACTCTGGTCTTGTGCCACAGGAACCACTGGGAGAGCCAGGAGGGCTGAACCACCTGGGGTGAATTAGAGACAAAGAGTAGGGTGCTGATCACAGTGACTGGCATGCAGATTTTGGTGGCTCTTTAGCCCTCTGGTCAGTGGAAATGTCACATTGAAGAGACTGGACAGTGCCATAGCGTTGCAGGGGGTACAATCCATGGGAAGGCCTGAATCCCTAGCTGGATTTTCCACAAAGCCTAGGTGCTTGCATGGGGACTTCCCCTGGCCTGGGAACAACTATAAAGGTTGGGATTACATTCTAGTGCCCATTTAAGTCTTCTCTAGACTGGGAAACAGCAGCAGGGCTGCAATATAGTTCTGGGGCAGATTTTAATTTCAATGTTCACTGTAAGTTTTCCCCAGACTAGGAACAATGACAGGGCAATTAGTTCTGGTGTAGTGTTTTAGTCCTAGTGCTTATAAGTCTTCCCCAGGATGGGAAGCAATAGTAGGCCAGGGTTTAAGATCCAATACTAAGAAGTAAGGTACAACACCACCAAAGAACATATGCAAAAACTGGAAGAGGTGATTGCTTCCTCAAATGTGCAAGCATCAATTGTGAAAACTCCAGGAAACACAACATCAACAAAAAAAACTTAACAAAGCTCCAGCAGTGGACCTAGAAGAATTGAAGATCTATGAAATGTCTAACAAAGAATTCAGAATCATCCTTTTAACATTAAGTTCAGGGAATCACTAGAAGGTACAGATAGAAAGCTAAATGAAATTTGGGGCTGAGCACAGTGACTTATGCCTGTAATCCCACTACTTTAGGAAGCTGAGGCAGGAGGATTGCGTGAGCCCAGGAATTCAAGGTTACAGTGAACTATGATTGTACCACTGCACTCCATCCTGGGTGACAGGGTCTAAAAAAGAAAAAAAAAAAAATCCCAGAACAAAATGAGAAATTTGACAAAGAATTAGAAATAATTTTTAAAAACCAAATAAAAATCCTAGAAATAATATAGTAATTGAACTAAAAAACTCATTAGAGAGCTCCAATAATACACTTGACCAAACAGAGGAAATAATTAGCAAGCTTGAAGACAGACCATATGAAATTACCCAATCAGAGAAGTGAAAAGAAAAAAGATGATAGAGTGAAAAAGGTCTATAAGAATTATGGGACATCAGTTAATACCAATTTGAAGGCAAGTATATGTGGTGCATGGCATGTTTTTCCATCCTTGTGATACCTCAGTTCAAAGGATGGGCTCAATCTCTGTCCAGGATAATATAAGAGGTGCTAGTTCACCGTTATTTTTTGTAGCTGAATAGTATTCTGTGGTATGAGGATTGCATTGAATCTGTAAATCACTTGGGTAATATAGATATTTTAACAGTGTTGATTCTGCCGATCCATGAGCATAATATGTTTTTCCATTTGTTTACATCCTTTGTGATTTCCTTCCTCAGTATTTCATAGTTCTCCCTGTAGAGGTCTTTTTCCTCCTTAGTTTAATATATTTCTAGGTATTTTATTTTCTTTGTTACTGTTGTGAAAGGTATTGAGTCTTTGATTTGGTTCTGAGTTTGACTGTTGTTGGTGTAAAGGAATGCTACTGATTTGTGCACATTCATTTTGTAAACTGAGACTTTGCTGAATTTATTTATCAATTCCAGGAGTCTCTTGGCAGAATCTTTTGGGGTTTCCTAGATATAGGATCATATTGTCAGCAAAGAGCAATAGTTTGACCCCTTCTTTCTTCATTTGGATACCCTTGATTTCTTCCCTTTGCCTGATTCCTCTGGCTAGGACTTCTAGCACTATGTTGAATAGTAGTGGTGAGAGTGGGCATCCTTGTCTGGTTTGAGTTCTAAGTGGGAATGCTTTCAATTTTTCCCTATTCAGTATAATGGTGGCTGTGGGTTTGTTGTGTATGGCTTTTATAATTTTAAGGTATGTTCCACCTATGTCTATTTTTTAAGAGTTCCTATCATAAAGGGGTGCTGAATTTTGTCAGATGCTTTTTCTGGACCCATTGAGAAGATCTGGTGGGCTTTGTTTTTGATTCTATTTATGCTGGGAATCACATTTATAGATTTGTGTATGTTGAAATGTTCTTGCATCTCTGGGATGAAGCCCACCTGATCATGGAGGATTATGTTTTTCATGTGCAGCTGAATTTGGTATGCTAGCATTTTATTGAGAATTTTTGCATCTGTATTCATAAGGGATATTGGTCTGCAGTTTTCTTTTTTTTGTTGTGTCTTTTCCTGTCATTTGTATCAAAGTGATATTGGCTTCTTAGAATGAGTTGGGAAGGATTTCTTCCTTCTCAATGTTATGAAATAATTCCTACAGCATAGTTAACAGTTCTTCTTTGTAGGTCTGGTAAATTTGGCTGTGAAACCATCTGGTGCAGGACTTTTTTTTGTTGGGAATTTTTTATTGCTGCTTCAGTTTCATTACTTGTTATTGGTCTGTTCAGGAGTTCTGTTTCTTCCTGAATATGCCTAGGGAAGTTGTGTGTTTCCAAGAATTCATCCCTTTCCTCGTCATTTTCACGTTTATGTGCATAGAGATTTTTATAGTATTCAGAGATGATATTTTATATTTCTGTGATATCAGTTGAAATATCTCTGTTTTCATTTCTGATTCAGTTTATTAGGGCCCTTTCTTTTCTGTTTCTGGTAAATAATGTGAGAGGGTTGTCGATTTGGTTTATCTTTTCAAAGAACCAACTTTTTGTTTCATTGATCTTCTGTATAATTCTTTTGTTATCGATTTCATTTAGTTTTGCTCTGACATTAGTTATTTGTTTTCTTCTGCTGAGTTTGGAATTCGTTTGATCTTCCTTTTCCAATTCCTTGAGATGATTCATTATAGTGTTGATTTGTGATCTTTCTGTCTTTTTGATGTAGGCATTTAAGGGTATGAATTTTCCACTTAGGACTGCTTTTGCTGAATCCCACAGATTTTGGTAACTTGTGTACCCTTTGTCATTTAATTTGAGGAATCTTTTGATTTCCACCTTAATTTCCTCCTTGACCAAATAATTGTTCAGTAGTAGGTTGCTCAATTTCCATGACTTTGTGTAGAATTGAGTGTTTCTGTTGGACTTAATTTCTAATTTTATTCCACTGTGGTCTGAGAAGATACGTGGTATAATTTCTATTTTTTTGAATTTCTTGAGACATGTTTTGTGGCCTAAGATGTGATCAATCTTAGAGAATGTTCCATGTGCTGATGAGAAGAATATATATTCAGTAGTTTTTGAGTAGAATGTTTTATAAATGTCTGTTAGGCCCATTTGCTCTAGAGTCCTGTTTAAGTCCAGTGTTGCTTTATTTATTTTCTGCTTAGAGGATCTGTCCGGTTTTTTTCGTGGGCTGTTGAACTCCCCAGCAATTGCGATGTTGCTGTTTATCACTTTGTTTAGATCTAGTAGGGTTTGCTTTATGAATCTGGGTGCACCTGTGTTAGTTGCATAAATATTTAGGATTGTTATGTCTTCGTCTATGGCCATACCACCCTCAACACACCCAATCTTGTCTGTTGAGGGTTTTTATCACAAACGGGTGATGGATTTTGTTGAATGCTTTTCTGCATCTATTGAGATGATCATATGATCTTTGGTTTTGGTTTTGTTTATGTGGTGAATCATATTTATTGATTTACATATGTTGAACCATCCTTGCATCACTGGAATGAAGTCCACTTGGTGCTGGTGGATTATTTTTTAATGTGCTATTGAATTCAGTTTGTTAGTATTTTACTGAGGATTTTTACATCTATATTTGTAAGGAATATTGTAAGGAATATAGTTTTCTCTTTTTGTTGTGTCCTCTCCTGGCTTTTGTATCAAGGTGATAACTGACTTCATAGATCGATTTGGGGAGAATTCCCTCTTTATCCATATTACGGAATAATTTCTGTATTATGCAAACCAGAGCTTCTTTGTAGGAATGATAGAATTTGGCTATGAATCTTTCTGGTCCAGGCCTTTTTTTTGTTGGGATGTTTTTTATTACTATTTTGATCTCGCTGTTTGTTATTGGTCTGTTCAGGAATTCTCTTTCTTCCTGGGTGAGTCTTGGGAGGTTATGGTTTCCAGGAGCTTGTCCATTTCCTCTACATTCTCTAGTTTATCTGTGTAGAGATTTATGCAGTATTTATGGATGATGTTTTGTATTTCTGTGGTGTCAGTTGTAATGTCATCTTTTTCATTTCTAATTGAGCTTATTTGGGTCCTTTTTTTCTGTTCTTAGTTAATCTAGCAAGAGATCTGTTGATTTTGTTTGTCTTTTCAAAGAACCGACTTTTTGTTTTGTTAATCCTTTGTATTTTTTTGTTTTGTTTTCCAATTCATTTAGTTATGCTCTGACCTTCATTATTTCTTTTCTTCTACTGGCTTTGGGTTTGGTCCATTGTTCTTTTTCTAGTTCCTTGAAGTGTGACATTAGGTTGTTAATTTGTGATCTTTCTGTCTTTTTGAGGTAGGCATTTAAGGCTATGAATTTTTCCCTGAGAAATGGTTTTGCTGTGTCCCATAGATTTTGATAGTTTGTGTCCTATTGTGTATTTTAAAAAGTTACAGTAAGCTAAAGTTGACTTATTATTGAAGGAGATTTTTCTAATAAGTTTATTGTTGCCTAAGTGTAGAGTGTTTGTGAAGTCTACAGTAGTATGTAGTAATGTCCTAGCCCTTCACGTTTGTTTGCTCACCACTCACTCACTGACACTCTCAGAGCAACTTCCAGTCCTGCAAGCTGCATTCAAAAATAAGTGCCCTACACAAGTGTACCATTTTTTATCACCTGTACTGTATTTTTATTGGACCATTTCTATGTTTAGATATGTTTAAATTCACAAATACTTACCATTGTGTTACAATTGTCTGCAATATTCAGTACAGTAACATGCTGTACAGGTTTGGAGCCTCGGAGCATTAGGCTCTGCCATATAGCCTAGGTATGTAGTAGGCTAGACCATCCAGTTTTGTATAACTCTATGATGTTCACATAATGATGAAATCACATAGTGATGCATTTCTCAGAATGTATCCCCATTTTTAAGTGACATATTATATTTTGGAATTAGAAAGTGTAATTCTTCTAGGTTTGTTCTTTTTGCTCAAGATTGTGTTGGCTATACATCTCCCTTGTTTCGAAGTTATTTCTCGGCATGTCTTATCTTCCTAACTAGGCTTATAAGCTTCTTGAGGCCAGAGCCTGTGAAGAATGAGTCTTTGCTTCTTTCACTATGCCTAATACAGTCCCTTGCACATGGTAGGCTCTCAATAAAAATTTGTTGAAGGAATTTATAAGTTAATTGTAGGTGGCTAGTGAAAGAGTAATTGATGATCTTTACACAAATGCATCAGGGGACTGATACGTACATAAATCCTTTGTAATGTTAGTCATCCTAAATTGATATTTTCTTATAAAAGAGTATTACTCAGTTGAGATATTTATGTCTTTTTGCTCATTTCGACAAGACTGAGATTATTTTAGATTCGTAAATACTGCTGTCATTTCTATTTTGGCCTCTCTTTTGAAGGTTTGCATGCTCATTTAGCTGTAAAAAAGAATGAAAAGAACAAATCAACACCCTCTCTGGTTGTTGATTCCTAGTGGGGAGAAATATATTTGAAAGCATGTCTAAGTAATGTACTTATTTTGATTGTTTTGGGTTTCCAAGTGCATGTGGCTTCTGATGAGCTTGGAATAATCCCACAAAGAATTTCCTTATTCATTGGTTCATTTCAACTTATACTTCTGGCAGACACCTTCCTATTTATAAGTTTTTATTAAAAACCATTTTTCTTTGAGAAGTTGTGCCCTTCACTTCTCTCTGAATAAACATTTGAACACCTTTTTAGATTGCTCTTCAATCTATGACTGTAAGTGGGACTATGTCATGGCTTTAGCTGATGCAGTTCTTAGAGTATTTCTTATTAGAATAACATTTTCTCAGGGCAATATTTAAATATAAGAGGCAATGATATATTTCTTGTAGAAACATTTGTCTCCAAGGACAACTAAAACAAAGTACAGTAGCAGAATAATGTGTAAACATTTATGATTGACTTAGTATTTGTAATTCATTTAATGTTATTGTTTTGGCTAGAAGCATTTCTTTATAAGTCTCTTTTAGTTATATTCACTTTTCCCCATTATATAAATGGTAGGTTGTTTAAAGGGAACTCATTCG
>NW_012150174.1:10928147-10929352 GCF_000956105.1 Propithecus coquereli
AATTTCTTCTCCCACCACTGCCCCCTCACCCCCTCCCCCGTTCTGCCCCCAGCCTGCTGGTGGTAATCACTGTTTCATTCTCTATCTCTGTGCATTTGGGCTCTTTTATTTAAATTACATGTAAGTGAGATCATACAGTATTTTTCTTTCTGCATCTGGCTTATTTCACCTAGTATAATGTCCTCCATGTCCATCCATGTTGTGGCAAATGGCAGGATTTCCTTCCTTTTTAAGGCTGAATAATATTCCATTGTATATACATACTACAGTTTCTTTATCTGTTCATTTGTTGGTAGATATTTAGGTTGTTTCCATGTCTTGGCTCTTGTGAATAATGCTGCAATGAACATGAAAGTGCAGATATCTTTACAAGGTGGTGATATCATCTCCTTTTGGTGCATACCCAGAAGATGGATTGCTGGATCATATGGTAGTTCTATTTTTAATTTTTTCAGGACCCTCCATGCTGTTTTCCATAATGGCTCTACCAATCTACATTCCCACCAACAGTGTACTAGGGATTTTGGACCTAAATTGATCGTATAATCTATCCTTTAGTTTGTGGCTCACTGAAAGATGATACAGCAAAGATTATTAATTTATAGAAGCTTAAAATTTACATTGGCCTCTATTTGTGTATTACAGTTTAGTTGTGAGTTAGCTATTAAGGTCAAACTGTAATCTTACCGAGTTCCTTTATGTATATTCATGATAGTTAAATGCCAAATAGATCACATAACTATCTTAATGCTGAATAATTATTGCATCAATTGCAAAGGATTATCCTTTAACATAAAGGAGTTACAGTAGATTCTCCAAATCCTTTGCTGTCCTGTTGCATTCCAAAACTATTGGGTTGTTTACTCTTTTTGGTATTGATGTTTTGGGGTGTTCCATTGCTTCAGGCTGAAGGTGAAAAGATTCCTACCTGTTTTTAGAATATAAGCTGTTTTTGCTGAGAGTTTAGTTACAGTGAGTTTCCAGGTCAGTATTTAATCTTCATGTTGGCCAACTGGCTTACTCCCTCCTTTTATTCACTGATACACTGTCTTCCCAAATGATCACTCCTGGCTTCATCAGACCAGGGCAAGAGAGATCCATCACCTCTGCTGAGAGAACAACTTTTGAGATACAGCATAGTGTCTAGACATTGCCATCAAGTCCCTGGACGACTGGGCTCAATAGCAATGTAAGTCTCTATAATG
>NW_012150174.1:10929421-10948821 GCF_000956105.1 Propithecus coquereli
CAGTTTTCATATTAAATGAAAAACACCGTAGTTTTAAAAATTTCTTTAAGATTATTTTGAATTATAAATTGTGAATTACTATTTAGAAAGATCATGTGGGCCTTTTAACCTTTTCTAGTTGCATTATTCACACAAGGACTATTTCTAGAGAGTATTTCAGTTTTAGTTATTTGGTCTCGACTTATAAATTGAAATATCTTGGTTAATCAACAAATGTGGCTAAATAAAATAATAGTGTTTTAATTTCTATAGTTAAAAAATATTTTTGAGCTCTTAATCACTGAAGACATTTGAAATGATTTGACTTGCTAATTTGAATGACAATTAAATGGCCAATATGTGTCCCTCTTTTAGATTCCTTAGAACAGTATCGTATGACAAGATCTTTAATGGATATGTGATTTTTCATCTGTTTGGTCATGTTTGACACTATAGAGGAATCTAATGAATGAGTAGATAAAGACCTTGAGAACAGAAACAGAGTCTGTATTAGGCAGCATCAAATTGATGGAGATAATAAGCTATAAAAAGTAGAAACTAAATCTTTTCATTTATTAAAATTCATTCATTCAGTAAGTATTTTTTCATCATTCGAGCATATTCATGTGCTTGGGATTGTTTTAGTTCAGGATTTCTCGACATTGACACTATTGACATTTTGGACTGGATAATTCTTCGTTGTGGGGTAACTGTACATTGTAGATGTTTTGCTGCATCCCTCATTTCTTACCTTCTAGATGCCAGTAGCACTCCCCCGGTTATGGCAACTAAAAATATCCCCAGACATAGCCAAATGTCCCCTGGGAGGCAAAATCGCTCCTGTTCGAGAAATACTGGTTTAGATGACAAACATTTTAAAAGCACATTTAAAAAAATGTATTTTATGTTGTTTCCCTATTTCAAATTTGTATATATTTCATGTGATTTTGTCTGTCAGTATTTCCTGGGTGGTGCCTTATCTGAAAATTGACATAGGTTTTATAGTGGTATATGGAACAAGCTGTATTTATAATAGAAATACTGAAATAAAACACATTTTAAAATTAGTAGTTGATTTAATCGTGATTCTGTAACATTTATGATATCTTGAGTCAAAGAACCTACTATTTCTTGATCTTTTGAAAGGTACTTTGTACCTAAGAAGAAATTCTTACAAAGAAACTTAACGCTTGTTATTTTTCCTTCTTTAAGAATGATCCTCTTCATCTTTTGTTTTAAAGGCTCTATAACTTATTGGTACTGCGTAAAAATTCCATTATTACAGAGACTGTTCTCTTTGCTTCTCTGCTGCATCCTTTTCTGAAGTTATGAGAGATGTGAAACATAGTCTGAAAATTCATTCAAAGCTTTAAAACTTATTATATCCACGAGAGACAAATTTAAGATTGCTGAGGTTTCTGGTTGAAGTACTTCAAGCAGAAATCCATACTCCATTAGACTCTCTAACATTGTGACCTTAATTTTCCAGATATTTTACCCTTTAAATTGAAAGTAGTATTTTAATACTATTTGAGTCTTTTGGAGTGGCTTGTAATATTGGTCTTAAGTTGTGAAACATTTGAAACAAATGAAAAATAAAATAGCAACTAATTTAGGACTGTATAGTTTTATATATTTTTATTTCAAAATATACAGTGATATAAAGATATGCATGGAATGTACTTAATGCACTGGAGTTGATGAAAAAAGCTATTTTGTAAGGAGTTGTTCATACTGTACTTAAACAGAATTTCATTCATTAGGTTTTTTTTTCTTGATGTTGCCTGAGAGTTTCTGATTAGGATTAGTTGTTAAGTTCTCTGAAGTTAGGAAATTTACTTTGTATAAAACTGTGGTCTGGGTGAAATGAAAATCTACCTGAACAATAGCTACTGAGTTATCTTGCTTTTGCAGATAAAGCAAGGAATGTAAAACTGTATTATAGTACTGAGTCAAGAAACCGATAACTATTTTTTAAAAATCCTCTGTGGAATAGGAAAGATTTGAAAAGCCCCTTGTTCTTTCATTAGTGAATTAGGTCAGTTTTTAAATAATATGCTCATTGAAATGTACACATTTCTCAAGTAATTGATATAATTTAATCCAATTCATATTTTAAAGATATAATAACTGAATTCTTTAGTGACCCTTAATTGCTTCATCTATGTTCCATTGTAAAATGTTGTTTTGAATCTAAATTTTTTAAAAAATAAATTTTATTGTGTATGTTTTATGCTTACAACATGTAGATAGTATAATGGGATATATACAGATAGTAAAATGGTTGCTATGGTGAAGCAGATTCATATATCTACCATCTCACATAATTACTTTTTTTGTGGTAAGAGTAGCTAAAACCTACTTATTTAACAAAAATCCCTAATACAATTTTATTAACTTTAGTCTTCATGTTGTACATTAGATCTCTAAATTTGTTCACCCTACAAATCTGCTGTTTTCTATTCTTTTACCCATATCTATTAATTTCTTCTCCCACCACTGCCCCCTCACCCCCTCCCCCGTTCTGCCCCCAGCCTGCTGGTGGTAATCACTGTTTCATTCTCTATCTCTGTGCATTTGGGCTCTTTTATTTAAATTACATGTAAGTGAGATCATACAGTATTTTTCTTTCTGCATCTGGCTTATTTCACCTAGTATAATGTCCTCCATGTCCATCCATGTTGTGGCAAATGGCAGGATTTCCTTCCTTTTTAAGGCTGAATAATATTCCATTGTATATACATACTACAGTTTCTTTATCTGTTCATTTGTTGGTAGATATTTAGGTTGTTTCCATGTCTTGGCTCTTGTGAATAATGCTGCAATGAACATGAAAGTGCAGATATCTTTACAAGGTGGTGATATCATCTCCTTTTGGTGCATACCCAGAAGATGGATTGCTGGATCATATGGTAGTTCTATTTTTAATTTTTTCAGGACCCTCCATGCTGTTTTCCATAATGGCTCTACCAATCTACATTCCCACCAACAGTGTACTAGGGATTTTGGACCTAAATTGATCGTATAATCTATCCTTTAGTTTGTGGCTCACTGAAAGATGATACAGCAAAGATTATTAATTTATAGAAGCTTAAAATTTACATTGGCCTCTATTTGTGTATTACAGTTTAGTTGTGAGTTAGCTATTAAGGTCAAACTGTAATCTTACCGAGTTCCTTTATGTATATTCATGATAGTTAAATGCCAAATAGATCACATAACTATCTTAATGCTGAATAATTATTGCATCAATTGCAAAGGATTATCCTTTAACATAAAGGAGTTACAGTAGATTCTCCAAATCCTTTGCTGTCCTGTTGCATTCCAAAACTATTGGGTTGTTTACTCTTTTTGGTATTGATGTTTTGGGGTGTTCCATTGCTTCAGGCTGAAGGTGAAAAGATTCCTACCTGTTTTTAGAATATAAGCTGTTTTTGCTGAGAGTTTAGTTACAGTGAGTTTCCAGGTCAGTATTTAATCTTCATGTTGGCCAACTGGCTTACTCCCTCCTTTTATTCACTGATACACTGTCTTCCCAAATGATCACTCCTGGCTTCATCAGACCAGGGCAAGAGAGATCCATCACCTCTGCTGAGAGAACAACTTTTGAGATACAGCATAGTGTCTAGACATTGCCATCAAGTCCCTGGACGACTGGGCTCAATAGCAATGTAAGTCTCTATTTTTTTTTTTTTTTTTGAGACAGAGTCTTGCTCTGTCACCTGGGTTAGAGTACCATGGTGTCAGCCTGGCTCACAGGCATGAACCACCACACCTGGCTAATTTTTCTATTTTTAGTAGATATAGGGTCTCACTCTTGCTCAGGCTGGTCTCGAACTCTTGACCTCAAGTGATCCTCCCGCCTTAGCCTCCCAGAGTGCTAGGATTACAGGTGTGAGCCACCATGCCTGGGTAAGAATCTTAATTTTTTACCTGTATTTGCATTTTGGTTTTTTTTAACAAAGCTATCTAAAATTTTATTTTTTCAGAAAGTCATGACTGATATTTTTCCCCAGAATTCCTTTTCTGTAAACTTTCTGAATCATACAATAGTAAAACCTTTCTGGTGAGGTCTGATGTTTCTTGGATAGGTTGCACCTTAAGAGAAGAAGAGATTCTGGACAACTCTTAAATGTACACACTCTGGTATATATCATATTAGCAAATATTCCTCTTAGTTTTTAGATACCCTCTTGTTGTCAGACAGCAGTGGTTCATTGGCCTATAATAATCACCTGAAACAGCAAGTTCCTGACCCTTGACTTTTAGAAACTCTATTCGGATATTATAGCTCTGTATATATTCCTTTTTAGCATCTTTTAAAAGGAGTAGACATCCTGTTCCTCTTTGAGTCTGTAGAGACATGCATACATGTGTGTTCATTCATTCATTCATTCAACGAGCATTCATTGAGCACCAAACACTAGTGTATGAGAGAACACATTTTTCCAGGTTGAGTCACTCTGCAAAATTTATGGGAAATTGCCTAGCCCTTTGTTTTTCTAGGAAAATTCCTCCTGTTGGCTTTTTTCTTCAGTTAGTGGCAGCAAAGTTGTCTATAAAAATGATATTTATGACTACCAAAATGACAAGATTCACTCTAAAGTTTCCATCTGTGTGTATAGGAAAACAATGACATGTTTATACAAATAGAAATACAGTAATAAATGAAAGTGCAGTAGGGGCATTATGGCATCGTGATTTCAAGAGCATGAACTTTGGAGGCAGATTTTGTTTGGATTTATATTCTAGTTTGGCTACTTGCTAGTTGTGTGACAGTAGGCAAGTTCCTAAACCTTGGTTTCCTCATTAGTAAAATGCAGAGGATTATAGTGCTTACTTCATAGTGTTGTTGGAAGTATTAAATGAGTTAATATGTATAAAATATTCAGTATAGTGCCTGACACATAATAAGTGCTATGTAAGTATTAGATTTTGTTATCGTTACCCTAATAATTTTTTTTTTTTACTCATGGAAACTATCCCTGACTCATCAGTTGCATGCCCATTTTTCCCCTCATGTTAGTCTAAATAATAATGTTCAGTATACAGTAGAAAATCACTCATCATTCCAAGAACCAGGAAAATTTCAACTCAAATGAGAAAAGATAATAACAGACACCAATACTGAGATGACACAGGTGTTGGAATTACCTGGCAAGACTTTTTAAAGCAGCCATGGTGAATATGCTTCAGTGAGCAATTATGAACACACTTGAAACAAAAGAAAAAAATGGAACATCTCAGTATAGAAATAAAAGATATCAAGAAGAGCCAAATGAAAATTTTATACTGAAAAATAAAAAATGTACTAGTATTTAGATTTAGGTTTGATTAAATTCTAGTTAAATTGTTAAACAATAATACCTCTTAGCTGGTGTTGTGTATTTCCTATTGTATCACATCATGAACACATAACCGTGTCTAGTTATCCTACTTTTTTTTTTTTTTTTTTGAGACAGGGTCTCACTCTGCCACCTGGGCTAGAGTGCAGTGGCCTCATCATAGCTCACTGCAATCTTAAATTCCTGGGCTCAAGCGATCCTCTTGCCTCAACCTCACGAGTAGCTGGGACTATAGGTGCATGCCACCAAGCCTGGCTAGTTTTTTATTTTTTTGTAGAGACAGGTCTTGCTTTTGCTCAGGCTGGTCTTGAACTCCTAGCTTCATGCAGTACTCCCACCTTGGCCTCCCAAAGGGCTAGGATTACAGGTGTGAGACACCACACGTGGCCTTTGGTTGTCCTACCTTTTTCAATGAAGCCAATGTTAATTAATGGGTTGAGATGGTATCAGCCTAATCCCTCCATTGTGAAGTTCCCCCACCCATCTTTCTTCTCCTTATTCTTCGTGTTTTAAACTTTTACTATGATTATTGATGCAGACTTTTTTAAAAATTAATTCTGCTGTGAAATTTGTGGGCACTTTCAATTTGTAAATTCATGTTCTTAACTACTGGGAAGGTTTATTTGTATTTTTTCTAATTTCTTCCTTTTTATTTTCTTTATCCGCCCCCCCCCCTTTTTTTCTGCATGAACTCCTGTTATACAAATGTTAGACCATTTGGATCAATTCTTCAATTTTCTCATCTATTCACTTCCATTTTCCATCTTTTTGTCATTTTTGTCTATTTTCCAAGACATACCCGAATTTTTCTTCTAACTCCTTTGCTTAATTTTTTACTTTTAAATTTTAAGTTTAGTTTTCTAGTTTCTGAATATTCTTTTATGTAACTTCTTAATTCATGGATATGATATCTTCTTTTAACTTCCAGAGAATATTTTATACATGTGTATAATTCTGCTCCTGGTGGCCCTCTTTCTGTGTTGAGTTCTTTTTCTTTCATCTGTTTTGTTCTCTTTCACTTTTGAGTCTTGTCTTGCTATCTTTGCCTGTCTTTTCCTATTTAAGAATGAGATGTTTAAAAAATTCTATCAGAAGCTCTGTGTCAGATAGTGAAAGTGACCTGGTAGGGGTCTAAGCTTTTTTTCTGGGGCTGTGGAGAAGGAATCCCTGTGTGTCAGTATCTGTATATCTTTTTTCCTATGTCAGGCAGTTTCTGCAGTGAGCATTCTGAGAGCCAAGGAGGGGAAGAGGAATGGGGAATCTCAGTATGATACTTCACTTTGATCTCAGGTATACTTAAACCCCAAGTCAGAACCTATTTGAGAGGATAACTTTTAGTCTTTTGTAGGTTGGGTCATGGTCTGGTGTAGAGCCTAATACCTTTCGAAATTTTTGCATTGACTGGGACAACTCAAACCCGTAAAGTGCTTTAGTAGTATTTTAGACAATAAGCCAAATATCTCAATACCTGGACCATTTATGTTTCTTATATTGAGGCTTAGAAGAGAACAGAAGATAGTATCAGACACCGTTGTAATTGGAACTAGAGTGATACTCCTATACCCCAGCAGTCAGGGCAGAATTTCCATGCTCTTTTATTTTTTTGTGTATAAAGAAAATAATTTTTCTAAAACTCATTGTTGCTATACCAGGTTTAGACCAGGTTTAGGGATGACTTTTTTTTTTTTTTTTTTAAGGGTTAGGGTCTTGTCTGTGCCCTTGGCTAGAATGCAGTGATACGATTATAGCTCACCACAGCCTTGAACTCCTGGATTCAGGGATGACTTTCCTTTCCTGATAACTTTCCAAGGTACTTAGAGGACTCCATTATCCCAGGGAAATATTTGCACTTTTTTCATTCCTAAATATTTCACTCAATATTTAATATTTTCTCAGAGACACCTGGTGTGCAGAGTTCTTTCAGTGGCAACCTCTTCATAGTCCCTGATCTCCTTAAGATCAATAGGGCCTTGTAGAGATACACTTTCATTTCTGAGGATTGTAGATCATAGTTCTGTACTAATAGCAGTTTCATTTTGGTGGATCATATGCCACTCAAGACAGTATAATGCCCACTGGAACCACAGATCACTTAATGGTAATGCGGATTACTTAATCGTTTTTACAAGGTTGAATTCTTGACAACTCACTGAATTTAGCCATTTTTAATGCCTTAGAACAGTGACTTTCAAATTTTTTGACCCAGACCTCAGTATAAAAAAATTTGCCTTGCTATACATGGACACACACACAACTGATGGAGCGAGTTTGAAGAAATAATACCCTTATGACCAGTGTTACTCTCTTATACTCTCTATTTTATTTAATTTTAAAATGTATGCCCCACAAATAACCTATAGTTTGTAAAAACAATGCAGTGTGGTTCTTAATATTTTGGGAGAATGGAATGGGTTTTTAATCCTTTTGGGACTCTGATGAAAGTACTAGAATCGGTTCTCAGAAAAATGCCACATATATACATTTTTGGCCTATATTTTCAGGAGATTTACAGTTTCGGGGCATAAACATACACTCCCTAATTCTAAAAGATTCTGTGTTAGATTCGAAATTATCTTGCTTTGTTGGTGCATTTCACCCAGCATGGCTGGACAAATATCATCAGCTGTACAGCAGATATTCTGCCCATCCTCCTTGCCTCTTAGTAAGTACTGTTAATACAGGGTTACCAGAGAAACCATTTAATAATTGAAACCATAATAATAAAACCATACACAAGACCATATAACTAAAACTTCATCCTGCATATCAAGGTTAAAAGTCTCAAGGATCTTTATTTTTCCTGGGTGTATGGTTGTCTTTGTAATATTTAGAGCCAGTGCATATGGAACTGGAAGAGACAAAACACTTGCTTCTCATGTGTTAAGAGCTTGTGTGTCCTTAGCAAGTCAGTCCTTTGGCAGCTGCAGGCTGATTCCTCCGTCATTTTCATTTTTGACGGAAAAACTTATTTACTACCAGTCACCATCCCCAACTGTTATGTACAACCACCATCTGGTAATTAGAATGGAGCCACAGCTTTGTCGGAATGGTTTAGAAAGCCCTGGCTTTTTGTCGTGTACTTCTGCCTTCCCTCACTTTTATCTTGCATGCTTTCTATCTTTCCTTCCATAAATATTAATGGAGTTTTTTTCTATGTGCCAGGCTTGGTTCATGTGGGGACTACAATGGTGAGAAAAGCTCCACATCTGGGTATATCTGGCCGATCCTTGCCTCATTCTTCTAGGATCTTTCTCTGCGGTTCATTCTCTCGTGCCACTGGCTCTCTTTGCAGCCCTGTTGCTTATGTCTGGCTTTACTGGGTTTTGGTATTTAACTATTTCCTACTCACATCAGAAATTTTCATTTGCAATATTTCGTCTGCCTAGGATAACAAACATATACATATATTTTCTCATGCAATTTTTCTTTTGCCTAGAATAACAAACATTTTTTCTTTTAAATAATGTAAATATGCAAATCTTAAAATATATTAATAATTTCTATTATTGATATGTTCTGGGCTACTGTTTTGGAACTAACATTATGGGAAAATGGTGTTAATGTGCAAACAATACTCCAAAGATTAGAGTTAGAATCTTTGAAAGATATCTTAATAATAGAGACATTTTCAACTGATAAAATATAGTCTCATAGCATTTGAAACATTATTAGTATTCTTTCAAGAGCAGACATCAATCTCAGAAATCTTATGTACAAACATGACAAAATTGGCCTGTATTATACTCTGATAAAATCACAAAATGGTTTTATTTTCTCTACTTTTTTATGAATATGAAGCATTTGCATATTATTACAATAACTTCCACAGCCTTTGGAGCAAAATCTGATGTATTTTTAATGGTGCAGTTAAAAATGTGTGCATTATATCCATATTTTGTTGCAGTTATTCAACAGTTTTTTGAAAAGAGTCTTAAACTTTATGTACTTTACAGTCAGGCTCAGCAAATGTACAGCATGCATGCTGCAAGTTACCCCTTTCAGTGCCCATGGTGCACATCCCTAATCAATCGTAACGTTCTTTCCCACTTAGCTTGGGCAGTCTCGGATCCTCTTCAGCGTGGTGATCCAGGTTGTTACTAACTGAGTGCAGATAGCATGTGAGATGAAAGCTATTTGTCTTACTAGTTTCGCACTTTAACCTTAAGAATGATTATGTCAGCTGAAGGTCCAAAAAGTCTGAAGTTTGGAAAAGGGAAAATATATTGAGGTAGAATAAGGTAGTGGTTTGGGCAGGGGGTGGCAAACGTTTTTCGTAAAGGGCCAGATGGTAAGTCTTTTAAGCCTTGTGGGCCATATGGTCTCTGTCACACCTACTCAGGTCTGCCATTGTAGTGGCAGACACAGATGATATGCAAATGAATGAGCATGTCTGTATTCCAATAAAACTTTATTTATAAAAACAGGTGACGGACAGATTTGACCACTAACCATAGTTTGCTAGCTCCTGGTATAAATCACAGCTACTCAAAGTGTATTCTGTGGGTAAGTGATATCAGCATCACCTGTATGCTTGTTAGAAATGTAGATCCTTATTCCACACTTTAAACTTACTGGAATAAGAATCAGGGATGGGGCCCAGGAATCTACATGTTTACTAACTAGTGAGGTTATTCTGATGCTCACTAAAATTTAAGAGCCCATGGTTTAAATAACATTACACTTCTCTTCTTTAAGTGTCATAGAATTCAGCTGTATAACTACCAGATGCATTTATTTAATGGCTGATCTTTAATCACTTTTCCTATATTTTCTATGGCATTCGATCTATTCAAGTTTTTTAATTCTTCTTGGGTCATGTTTCTGTTTCCTGTAGGCTTCCATTTGCTGCTGTGGTGATTTTGAAACATTTCTGCAAAATTTTTGACACTTCTATCAAGATGTGGGTTTATGTCCACTCTCCCTGGATCTAGGCAGGCTTACCACTGTTTCAACCAATAGAATATAGCAGAAGTAAGGCTGTGTAACTTTCATGGCTAGTTCAGAAGAGGCTATGCAGCTTTTTCCAGTTCTTAGGCAGGCTTACTCTGGGGAACTCTGCCATGTAAGAAGTTTTATTACTCTGGGTCTACCACGCTGGCTGGAGAGGCCATGTGTAAGCATCTCTCTTGTTAGCCCAAGCTGAGCTCCCAGCCAGCTTCCAGCCATCAGTTAGCATCTGTTGCCAGCGAGTTGAGTTAGCTATCTTGCACAGTTTAATTTGAACTTTCACATAACTGCAACCCACCTGTCATCTCAATATATCCATATGTAAAACCCCTATCCTAGCTGAGCTCTTTCTGAATTCCTGATCTGTAAAATCTGTGAGCATAATATTATAAAATAATTGTTTTAAGCCACTAAGTTTTGAGGAAGTTTGTTATGCAGCAGTTGTAACTGGGACCCAAAATTTGCAATTACTATTGTTTTATGATTGTCTTAATGTCTTTCTTATCTGTGCTTATGATTTTTTTCATATGTCTAATCTTTTACATATTTTGCTCTCATTTTTCTTTAATCAGAGTTGAGGGAGGTTTATTTCTTTTATTAATCATTTCAAAGAATCAGTTTTTAGATTTGTTCATTTTACTATTTGAAATGTGTAGGTTTCATTAATTGAAGCTTTACCTTTAATCATTTTTTCTTCCTACTTCTTGTGTATTTAATTGCTCTTTTCCCAGTTGCTAAAGGGAACACTAGGTTAATTTCAATTTTCATATTTATTCCTTTATAAGAAATGCTTTTGAAGTTACAAGGTTTCCTCTGAGTTCAGCTTTCACTGTGTCCCATTAAGTTTACTGTGAAACATTTTCCTCTTCGTTGTTTTCTGGAGAGTTTATAATTTCAGTTTTTATTTTCTTTTTATCAAAGCATTTTGGAAAGTGTTTTTAAATTTTCAAATAGTTAGGTTTTTCTTTTTTCTTGTTGTTGGTGGTGGGGTTTTTCCATTTTTCCAACATGTATAATGAATACACATTTCTCTACTACTACAAGAAAATAAAATTCCAATTATTTCTCCCACCAAGACCCTCTCTTCTTCCCTTACCAGTAAATTTGCTTTTACTTTAGAGTGCTTTTACCTCTTGATTCCCCACCATGAGACCTTTAAATGCTTTTACTTCTGCTGTCTCCCAATGTCTGACCTTAATACTTACTACCCCCTTCCCTAATACCTAAGTTTAAAAAGAAAAAACTGTAGTAATTTTTTGCTTCAGACTATTAGGTTTTTATTCCTTATTTTACACTAATATTCTCAAATTCCATTCGAAGGTCCTGTGTGATGCTCCCTGGCATTCTCATCTCCATAGATGCACAAGCTCTTTTCCATCCCATGGAGCATGCAGGATGTCACACACTTTTCCGGCCTGTCTCTCATCAGTTTTTCTGGAGCCAGGGAGACCAGCATGTTTATATAGAAACATCCAGCTCTGCCTATTTTCTTGAGGAATATACTATTAATAGTTTTCTATTGCTGTTGTAATTAATTACTACAAATTTAATGGCTTAAAACACTATAAATTTATTATCTTACAGTTTTGGAGGTCAGAAGTCTGAAATCAGTTTCACTGGGCTAAAATGAAGGTGTCAGCAGGCGTGTGTTTCTTCTGGAGGCTCTAGGGGAAAAATCCATTTCTTTGCTTTTTCTACCTTCTACAGAAGCCACCTGCATTCCTTGGCTTGTGGCCCCTTTGTTCATCTTCGGCAAGTCTTTCTCACACTGCATCACTCTGAGACTCTGCCATCACATCTCCTATGATTGCCTTTGCCCTTCTTGCCTCCTTATTACAAGGACCCTTGTGGTTTCTTAGGCCCACCAACGTAATCTAGGTTAACAATCCCATCTCATGATTCTTAATCACATCAACAACCTAATCGCATCAGAAATGTCCTTTTGCTTTGTGAGTTAGCATATCCCCAGTTTCCAGGGATTAGGATGTGGATATCTTTGGGGCGGGGGGACATTATTCTGTCTCCCACAGGGGCCCATAAATTTCTCAAGACCAAAATTTTCCTAGGAATCTTGAGTTCTGATTCTTGTCCTATGGCTCTTTGCCACTGGTCCTCAATGTATCCTTTGACTCAGTAAAGAAAAAGTCTTATGCTAGCTATCTTTGTTTGCGATCCCATAAAAGCAGAGGTTCTACTCATACTCTCCAGGCCCTACCTGTCTACTAGCCTCATCAACTAAGAGAGACAGTTGGTTTGGAGTTAGGATAAGAGGCAGCAATTATGTTTTCAGGCTGCCATCTTCTTAGAGTCTTTCTCTGTATACCCTAAATAAGTATTTATTGAATAGATGGACTTTTATACTAAGTATTTTTAGACTGTAGCAGAAAAAATAATTTAATGGTTAAGAACAAGACCTGGAATCAGACCCTTAGGGTTCAAATTCTAGTTTCATTGCTTACTGCCTGTGTGGCCTTGGACAAGTCACATAGCCACATAGTTTCTACCTCTGAAAAAATGGAGATAATTAAAATTGGGATAATGATAATACTAATGCTATTCACATAATTATAATGATGTCATAAAGATTAAATGAGATAATATAATTTAAATAGTAAGTGTTCAGAACACTGCCTGGCACATATTATTTCCATAGGTAAACTAAAATAGGCTTGTATGCAAACATTTTAGTTTGTCTTCCGTGTGTCTTTTTGGACTCACTTACTGGCACTGTATACTCCAGCCATATGTAGAAGTTTCAAGCAGAAAATCCTGTGCAATGCATGTGTTACAAAGGGATATGGCCAAAGAAGTCCAAGAGGTCTTATTTGTTACCTTGGTCAATTGATTTACCATGTAGGCTCTGGTCTTTAGTCTTAAAGACACATGAATATAATCTTGTCTTTTATCCCAGAATATTTTGTATTCATGATTATTGATAGATACTGTTGACCTAAAGGAAGAAACTGAGGCAAAATTAAGCTAAGTGGAGAGTTTATTTGGATCAAGGTTGAGGACTACAGCCTGGCAGTCATAGATTCAAGTTGCCTTGAATTATGCTCTGATTAGCAGCAGTTACAAGTGGGTTTTGGGGGGGTAAAAAACAAGTTGGGGGCAGTTCTTAAGTTGTTTACCAAGAATTTACATTGGTTCATAAAATAACATACGTAGTTGATTGGCTATACATTGTTTTTTGTATCACAAATTTCAGGAACTCACGTGAAGATAAAGGGTGAGGGTCATGTTGTCCAACTTACGGTAATATATTAGGTAGCTTGTCAGCAAGTCTGGAAACTACAGGGAAGAAAAGAAAGAACAAAATGCCTTTAAACAATTACCCCCAGCATGAGTGTGTGTTTGTGTGTGTGTGTGTGTGTGGTGTCCTGTGTGATTGAAGTCCTACATTAGTGTCTCTCTGGGCCTGATAAATTTTGCATACCTTACATTCCTCAGATTGCTCTAAGCCACTTTTCTTTCTCAGTGCTAGCAAAGTTCATAAGAAACCCATGTGTAAGGCTGTCTGATGCACATTATAGTTAGATGGGCCTGACTAATAGATTCTTTCTCTGTAGACAAACATCATGGAAAAACACATAACCAGAGGTTGTGTTTTGAATGTGAGATCAGAATGGAAAGAATTTATATAATTTGAACATTTATTAGATCATCTGTGAGAGCCTTTTGCATCCATTTCTATAGTAGCACCATATGGATTACCTTGCAAGGGGAAATGTAGTGGTTAAAGTCTCTTGGCAAATGGGCTCTTTCTTCTGGAAAAAACTTGTGTGGTCATTACCATTGTGGCTGCTTCTGTGACTTTCTTATTTCTTTTCTCCATGCCTCCTATATATGGAAACTCCTTCTTAGGTATATTAACATTTCTAGTTATCTTGCTCTGGTCTAAGAGCTACCATCTTTTTACTATGTATCACTTTTTATAATGTAACACTCAAAAAAGCCCAATATTTGCAATGGGAGCAGATTACTCATGAACTACTTATACTCATCCCCTTCACTCCATCCCTCTTTTCTTCCTGAGGAAATACTTTGGAACACTATTAAAAATTTTTTTTGTGAAACATAGCACCAAATAGAAAAATGTACAGGTTGGTGATTTATCACAAAGTGAATGCCCATATAACCATCACTTAGGCTAATAATAATACATTACCAGCATGGCAGAAGTCCCACCTCAGGACCCACCAAATCACTATATCTTTCTTTCCTACCAGAGGAAATCTCTAGCTTAACTTTTATAACAATCATGTCTGCTTTTTGCTGGCTAAGTAGGAATCTCCAAACTCTATAGTTTTGCCTGTTTTTTAAACTTATATAAACAGAATACGGCAGTGTGTATCTTTATGTCTAGGTTTTTTGCTCAGTATCATTTGTGAGATTCATCAATGATGTCATGTATAGTTATTTTTTTAACATGCAGAATAATATTTCGTTAAATGAACATACTATCTTATTTATTGATCCAACTCTTGATGCATTCATCAACAGTTGGGTTGTTTGGGTTGTTCTCCAGTTTTTTTATAATTATGAATTATACTGCTCTGAACTTTCTAGTACATGTATTTAATTGGAATACACATGCACATGTTTTTATTGGGAATATACTTTGGGGTGGAATTATTGAGTCATAGTATATGCATATCTTTAACTTTAATAGATAATGCCAAATAGTTTTTCAAAGCAGTTGTACCAAATAACTTTACTACCAGTAGTGTATGAGAATTTTTTTCTATGCTTCTTTGCCACCATTTGCTTTTGTCAGCCTTTACAACTTCAGTCATGCAAGTGAATGTGTAGTGGATTATCCTACCGCGGTTTTAAAATGCTTTTCCCTGATTACTAATGAGATTAACACTTTTTGCTATGTTTAATGGCATTTGAGTATTCTCTTTTGTGAAGTACCTGTTATAGTTTTTTTTTTCTTTCGGTTTTCTGTTGTGTTGCCTATTTTTTCTTATTAATTTGTAGGAGTTTTTATACATCCTGAGTACAAGCTCTTTATCATGTGTGTTGCAAATGTCATTTCCCATTTTTGCTTGTCCTTTTACTCTCTAAATCAGTGGTCCCCAACCTTTTTGGTAGCAGGAACCGTTTTCATGGAAGACAATTGTTCCACAGACTGAGTGGGGGATGGTTTTGGGATGATTTAAGCGCATTACATTTATTGTTTTTTCTTTCTATTTTTTTTAGTTTTCTGGCTAATTTCTTTCTATTTTTTTAGTAGAGACGGGGTCTCACTCTTGCTCAGGCTGGTCTCGAACTCCTGACTTCAAGTGATCCTCCTGCCTCGGCCTCTAAGGGTGCTAGGATTACAGGCATGAGCCACCATGCCCGGCCAGTCGCATTACATTTATTGTGAACTTTATTTCTATTATTATTACATTGTAATATATAATGAAATAATTATACAACTCACCATAGGTTGGGGACCCCTGCTCTAAATGATATCTTTAACAAATAGAAGTTCTTAAGCCTTTATGGTCATTGCTTTTTATTTAAGAAGTCTTTTTTATACCCCAATGCCATAAAGCATTTTCTAGTATTTTCTTCTAGAAGCTTTGTTTTGCCTTTCAGGTTTAGATTTACAGTCTGCACGAAATTAACGTATGATGTGAGATAGGGGTCAGATGTCCTTTTTAACCTACATATGGATATGAGATTTTCTCAGCACTCTTTATTTAAAAGACCATAATTTTTCCACTGCTCTGTGGTATCATCTTTGTTATAAAGCAGGAGACTATATACACGAGTGTGTTTCCAGGTCTCTGTTCTATGTTTTTGGTCTGTTTGACTTTCCTTAAACCAATATTACATGTCTTAATGCATCTGATTAGTGCTTATATCTGATTGAGAAAGTTCTCCCACTTTTTCTTCTTTAATATTGTCTTGGCTATCCTTGACTCTGCATTTCCATATACATTTTTATAATTTATCCAATTACCACACATATACACACCTATTGGAATTTCGATTGGGATTTTACTGAATCTCTAGATCGGTTTGGGGAGCACTATCGTTTTAAAAATACTGAATCTTTCAATCTATGATCATGGTAAATCCTTCCATTTGTTTAGACGTTCTTTTCTATTATTCAAAATGTTTTACAGTTTTCTGCTTAAAGGTGTTGCATATATTTTGTTAGATTTATTCTTTTTTAAAGCATTTTTAAAACTATTAAGGTATAGTTGACATAATAAAAGCTGTACATATTTAATGTATACAACTTGATAAATTTGGCAATAAGTGTACAGCTGTGAAACTGTCACTACAACCTATACAATAAACATATCTATCCACTCCAAAAGTTTCCTCTTGCCCTCTGTACTGTCACTAGTATTATTATTTTTGTGATGAGAACATTTAACATAAGATCTATCCTACTAGCAAATTTTGAAGTACAGTAAGTCCTCACTTAATGTCATCAATAGGTTCTTGGAAACTTTGACTTCAAGCAAATGACATATGATGAAACCAATTTATGCCATAGGCTAATTGATTTAAACAAGAGTTAAGTTCCTGTGACATATTTCTGGTCACAAAAAAATCATCAAACTTTTAAATAAAGACCCAAAACACTTCTAATCTTTTTTTTTTTTTTTTTTTTGACAGAGTCTCACTGTGTGTTGCCCGGGCTAGAGTGCCGTGGCGTCAGCCTAGCTCACAGCAACCTCAAACTCCTGGGCTCAAGCGATCCTCCTGCCTCAGCCTCTCGAGTAGCTGGGACTACAGGCATGTGCCACGATGCCCGGCTAATTTTTTCTAATATTTTTAGTTGTCCGATTAATTTCTTTCTATTTTTAGTAGAGACGGGGTCTCGCTCTTGCTCAGGCTGGTCTCGAACTCCTGAGCTCAAACAATCCGCCTGCCTCAGCCTCCCAGAGTGCTAGGATTACAGGCGTGAGCCACCGCGCCCGGCCTACACTTCTAATCTTAAACATTGAAGTAAATGGGAGCTGTACATATATTTAAGAAAAATTAATAAAAACAAGTAAGATAATTATTACTCAATTTTGGGTGAATCAGTGAGTAGCAGCAGTCTCAGTGGTGGTGGGTTAAATCAAGGAATAAATATTTGCAAAGCAAAAACTGTGAGGAGCTCCTCTGCCACCACACAATTCAGAAACAAATAATAACGGTTATGGGGGGGCTCACTGAGTACTTTCATACCGCATCACTTATTGTCATGTGTTTATATGGTTATCGTATACTTTACAATTTCATTTTACAATAATTTGTATTTATTCATTCATTCATTTTCCAGTTTAGTGTCACAGGTGTCTGGAACTTATCCTGGAAGTTCAGGGCGTAAGGCAGGAACCAGCCATGGACAGGACACCATTCTTTTGTGGGGTGCACTCACACTCATACCCATATTCATTCAGCCTGGGACCATTTAGATGTGCCAGTGAACCCAACATGCACATCTTTGGGATGTGGGAGGAAACTGGAGCACCTGTAGAAAATCCATGCAGACATGGTGTGAATGCGAACTCAACACAGACAGTTGGCTAGGAATCAATTTTTTTTCTCGTCAACATTTTAATGAAATGATGTTGAATGAAATGATGTCGAAAACCTGCTGTATATAATACAGTATTGTTTACTATAGGAACTATGCTCTACAGATGTCTATATCTTTAATTATCTTGTATAACTGAAATTTTGTATCCTTTGACTCATATCTCCCTGTTTCTCCCTCTTCCCAGTCCCTGGCAATCAACATACTACTCTCTGCTTCTATGAGTTTGACTATTTTAGATTCCATGTATATGTGGTAAGATCATGCAATATTTGTCTTTCTATGCCTGGCTTATTGCACTTAACATAATGTTCTCCAGGTTCAACCACGTTGTCAGAAATGTCAGGATTCTTTTTTGATCGCCAAATAGTATTCCATTGTGTGTATATACCACATCTTCTTTATCCATTTCTCCATCGATGGACACTTAGGTTTACTTCATCTTGGCTCTTGTGAATAATGCTGCAATGCCCATGGGAGTGAACATATCTTTTTGACATATTGATTTCCGTTTCTTTAGGTATATGCCCAGAAGTGGTAGTTCTGTTTCACTTTTTTGAGGAACCTCCATACTATTTTCCATAGTGACTGCCCCAATTTTCATTCCCACTAACAATGTACAGGAGTTCTCTTTTCTCTACATCCTCGCCAACACTTGGTATCTTTTGGTTTTTTGATGGTAGCCATTCTAGTAAGTGTAAGGCAATATCTAGTTGCAGTTTGGTTTGCATTTCACTGATAGTTAGTGATGTTGAACACCTTTTTATATACTGTAGGCCATTTGTATGTCTTCTTTTGAGAAATGTCTATTTCGTTCTTTTGCCTGTTTTAAAATCCGATTTTTTTTTTGTTATTGAGTTAGGGGTTCCTTGTATAATTTGAATATTAAACTTTTATCAGACATACAGTTTGCAAATATTTTTTCCCATTCTGTAGATTGCCTTTTTGTTTTGTTGACCATTTCCTTAGTGGTACAGATTTTTAATTTGATGTAATCCTACTTGTCTATTTTAGCTTTCGTTGCCACATCCAAGAAATAATTGTCACAGCCTGTATCAAGAAGCTTTTCCTGGAAGTTTTCTTCTAGAAGTTTTAGAGTTTCAGGTCTTAAGTTTAAGTATTTATTCTAGATTTTTGTGTGTGGTGTTAGGAAAAGGTCTGATTTCATTCTTTTATACATGGATATCCAGTTTTTCCAACACCGTTTGTTAAAGGGACAATCCTTTCTCCATTGTGTACTCTTGGCACTCTTGTTCAAGATCAGTTGACTGTATATACATGGATTTATTTCTGTGCTCTCTATTCTGTTCCATTGGTCTATATGTCTCTCTTTATGCCAGTACCATATTGTTTTGATTACTTTAGGTGTGTAGTATAGTTTCAAATCAGGAAGTGTGGTGCCTCCAGCTTTGTTCTTCTTTTCAAGATTGACTTATCTATTTGTGGTCTTTTGTGGTTCTGTATGAACTGTAGGATTATTTTTTCTCTTTCTGTAAAAAATGCTATTGGTCTTTTGATAGGGATTTTGATAGGGATTTTATTGAATCTGTAGATTGCTCTAGGCAGTACAGACATTTTTTTTTTTTTTTTTTTTT
>NW_012150174.1:10950731-10977212 GCF_000956105.1 Propithecus coquereli
TTTTCCCCAGTGTATGTTTTTGTCAGCTTTGTCAAAGATTAGATTACCATATGCAGATGGTTTCATCTCTGGATTCTCAGTCCTGTTCCAGAGGTTAATGTCTCTGTTCTTGTGCCAATACCAAGCTATTTCAGTTACTACAGCCTGGTAGTACCGCTTCCTTTTATTTCTTTTTCTTGCTTAATTGCTCTGGCTAGGACTTCCAGTGCTATATTAAATAGAAGTGGTAGGAATGGGCATTCTTGTTCCAGATCTCAGAGAAAAAGCTTTCACTTCTTCACCACTGAGTATGATGTTAGCTGTGGGCTTTTCATATATGGCCTTTATTATATTGAGATAGTTTCCTATCTCAAACTATTTATAGTTTGTTGAGAGTTTTTATCATGAAAGGTGTTGAATTTTTTGTCCAAATGCTTTTTCTGCATCTGTTGAGATAATTGTGTGATTTTTATCCTTAATTCTGCTAATGTGGTATATCACACTAATTGATTTTCATATCTTGAACCATCCTTGCATCCCAGGGATAAATCACATTTGGTCATGGTTTGTGATCCTTTTAATATGCTGTTGAACTCAGTTTGGTAGTATTTTGTTGAGGATTTTTTCATCTGTATTCATCAGAGATATTGGTGTATGGTTTTCTTTTCTTGTGGTATCTTTGTTTGACTTTGCTATCAGGATAATGCTGACCTCTTAAGATGAGTTTGGAAATCTTTACTCTTTTTCAATTTTTTTGGAAGAATTTGACAAGGATTGGCATTAATTCTTCTTTAAATGTTTGGTAGAATTTACCAGAGAAGCCTCTGATCCTGGGCTTTTCTTTGTTGGGACATTTTGTTGGGAAGTTTTTGATTACTGATTCAATTACAATGCTAGTTGTAGATTTGTTTAGACTTTCTACTTATTCATAATTTCATCTTGATAGGCTATATGTTTCTGTGAATTTTTTCATTTCTTCTAGGTTATCTAGTTTGTTGGCATCAAATTGTTCATAGTAGTCACTTATGATTTTTTTTATTTCTGTGGCATCAGTTATATTATCTCTTCTTTCATTTCTGATTTTATTAATTTGAGTGTTCATTTTTCTTAGTCTAGCTAAGAGTTTGTCACTTTTGTTAATTCCATATGTCTCTTATATTCTTTTCGGTGTCTTTTGGTTTCTCCTTGATTTAATCTGGATGCATTTTTTGTTTGTTCGTTTTCTGACTTCTCTTGCAGTTCAGCTGAATTGAATCTGCTGTTTTGCCCATCCCTTGAGTTTTTATTTTTTGTAATTGCATTTTTTCAGGTCTTGAATTTTCTTTTGTTCTTTTTTTATGGTTCCTAATTCCCTACCAAAATTTTCTTATCTTCATCTCTTTGATGATTATGTAAGGTCTGTATCTGAGAATTTTGGTGTCTGGAGCCTCAGTTGATAAGTTTGTAAGTAGATTTATAAGGTTTTATTAATATTTACTTGTCTACTCATATGCATGTTTTAAAAAAATTAAATTGTGTGCCAGACATTATAGCTGCAGAATTGTTTGTAGAAGTAATCTGAGGTCCAGGATGATGCCACCTACCTCAAGAGAAGGATTATGTTTGTTCCTGCTAGCGTCTGGGAGCATAACCAGTACAGGATCATATGAACTCAGTTTTAGAGACTGAGAGGATTTGATGCCTATTGCTGTAGGTTGTAAGTCCTTCAAAGGTCTACCCCAATGTGATGAGGCTTCCTGAGATACTCAATCTTGGTAGGTTTTAGACTCTAATTCTTATACCCATAACCCCAAAAAGCTATCAGAAATATCCCACTCAGTCTATCAGTTTTTTCCTCAGAAATTGGCAAGCACTCTCCTCCCTGGATTGCCATTTTTTTTTCCCTGTTCTGGCCTGGTGATTCTTTCCTTTTATAATAGCTCTTTGATGGCTTCAAATGGATTTTTTAAAAAGTTTTTTTTCAGTTGTCCTCAGTAGCCTGATTGGTCTGAATTTCCCTGTAGTATACCATCCAAAAGTTATACCGCTAGGCTGAATTAATTGCTCTAACCATGGTCTTGTGTACATCATTTATAGCAGTTATATAACAGAAATAATCAACAGAGCAAATAGACAACCTACAGAATGGGAGAAGATGTTCATGTTATTGTTACTATACATCCAAGAAAGGGTTAATATCCAGAATCTGTAAAGAAGTCAAATCAGCAAGAAAAAACTGAACAGCCCCATTAAAAAGTGGGCCAAAGACATAAACAGAAGGTTTTCAAAAGAAGATAGACAAATGGCCAGCAAACATATGAAAAAATGCTCAACATCGCTCATCATCAGGGAAATGCAAATTAAAACCTCAATGAGATATCACCTTACCCCTATCAGAATGGCTCTTATTAAAGAGTCCAAAGCAACAGGTGCTGATGCAGATACAAAGAGAAAGGAATGCTTATACACTGTAGGTGGGACTACATGTTAGTACAACCTCTATGGAAATCAGTATGGAGATTTCTCAGAGAACTAAAAGTAGACCTACCATTTGATCCAGCAGTTCCACTACTAGGTATCTACCCTAAGCAAAAGAAGTCATTTTATCAAAAATAAATGTGCACTCAAATGTTTATTAGAGCACAATTCACAATTGTAAACATATGGGATCAACCTAAGTGCCCATCAATTCATGAGTGGATTAAGAAAATGAAGGGTATATCTCTCTATATATATCTATCTATATCTGTGTATCTATCTATATATATAGACACACACACACACACTATGGAGTACTGTTCAGGCATAAAAATAAATGAATTAATGCCTTTTGCAACAATTTGGGTGGAACTGGAGACCATTATCCTAAGTGAAGTATCTCAAGAATGGAAAAACAAACACCACATGTACTCTCTAATGATTTGGAACTAATTGATAAGCACACATTGACACAGAGAGAAGTAAAAGTCATTGGAAATTAAGAAGGGGAGGGGGGAGAAAGGGAGGGGTAAAAATCTACCCAACAGGTACAATGAACACTATTCGGGTGATGGGAATACTTATAGCCCTGACTTAAGCATTATAAAAGCTATCCATGTAACAAAACATTTGTACCCCTTTAATATTTTGAAATTCAAAAAAAAAGATCACAGACTTAGAAAGTGGCCAGGATTTGAACCTAGGCAGTCTGTGGGTATAGAATAAAGAACAGAGCACTTTTCAAGGGCAGAGAGCTTTGCTAGAGGGCTGGTTGGCTCAGGGAGTTTTGCTTAATCAAGGCTCTTTCTTGGGGGAAGTCTGCTAGACAGAAGGGTTCACATAGTCTTTTTTGTATGACAGATCCCTGAAATTAGGTAAAACTGGAAGATGGACTAAATTTTCACTTAATATTTTAATGCTGTGTGGATATAGCTTGAGATAAGTGGCTAGATGTCTTGTCATTTAAGACAAATCCATATTTATTTTGAAAAGCAATGATCAGAATTGGAAATCTCAAGCATAATCCCACTGTATAGGATAGCCCATGATGAGCACAGGAATGGAAAAGCTGGAAGATTAAATAATTCAGGTAGAGTAAGCAGGGAAGAGAGGGATGATTTATTTACAAGCATATGTGTATGTTCATGTGTGTATATATACATCTGTGTGTGTATATGTATATATCCATGTTTTCTTAAAAAAGTAAAATTAAGGATATGGGTAAATCATGTTGACAAATATAAGAGGGAAAATGGTACAACGAAGGTCACCAAGGAGCTTGTGGTAGGCAGAATAATGACTTCTCCAAAGATGTTCATGTCCTAATCCCTGGAACCAGTTAAAATGTTAACCCCAAATGACAAAAGAGAATTTGCAGAACTGATTAAGGTTAAAGATCTTGAGATGAGGATATTTTGCTGGATTATCCAGGTGAGCCCAGTCTAATCACGTGAGTCCTTAAAATTGGTGAACCTTTTCTAGCTGTGGAGACTCTGGCAAGGAAACAGATTCTCTCCTAAATCCTCCAGAAAGGAATGCAGCCCTGCCAACACCTTGATTTTTTAGCCCAGGGAGACTGTTGGACTTCTGAACTACAGAACTGTAAGATAATAAGTTTGTATTGTTTAAGCCACTGAGTTTGTGGTAATTTGTTACAGCGGCAATAGAAAATGAATACAGAGCTCTTTAATATCTCAAGTTATCAACAAGTATTTCTTAGAAGGTAAGGTTTCTTCCACCTCCTTGAAGAAGCTGAAGCTGTTTAGCCTTGAAAAGACAAAGTTAATGAGGATACGTGAGCTCCAGTCTTCAATATTTAAAAGGCTGTCATATGGAAAACCGATTAGATTATTATGTTAAGTTGGAAGAATTTAGGTCAAGAGTTGAATTTATGGAGAGTGTGACAATTACAACTGTCAAAATCAGACTGGATGGCATTGCAAAATATGAGATCCCCTTCTCTGTAGGTGCCCCAAAATAACAATGTAGTACATGGCATTTTAAAAACATTTTGCAGTTTACCAAAAGCTTTACATTCATAAATCATCCTATTTAATCATCAACGGTTCAGTGAGTTAGTCTTAATTTTCTCATTTTCTATGTAAGTAAATGGAGGCTAAGAGGGCTTAATGTATAATAAATTAGTGAAGGACCCACATCTAGTAAGGAGCAGAGATGTGAATTGAGCCTTGTTCTAGAAGTTGGAGGCCAGTGCTTTTCCCATGAACTCATTCATTCCTTCATTTATTTCTTTACATTTATAGAGTGCTTCATATGACAGGCACCTGGATAGGGCAACAGTAGTAAAGTAATGAACAAGATAAAGGTGTTCGCTATCCTCAGAGCTTACGGTCTATTGAGGAAAGAGGACTAGAAATTTCATATAGTGTGATTAATGCTGTATAGGAGGAAGTAGAGTGTGATCCAAGAACACACAGGAGGGTTACTAGACCAGCCTTAGAGGTTTGGGAAGGCTTCTTGGGAGAGGTGATGTTTGAGAATGAAGAGGAGTGTTCTAGAAAAAGATTAACCTGGGCAAGGGCAGGATGGTGGGGAAGAACATCTCAAGCAAAGGGAATAGCACACGTGGAAGCACAGAGAGGAGAAAAACTAGACTAATATCTGTCCAAGAATATTGTCGGGGAGAGTCCTTGCATTCATTAAGAGATTGTGTAGATGCCTTCTAAGGCTCCCTCCAACTTTAAGATTCAATAGATCTATGAAAAAATATAAAATTTTCTATAGGTACTGCATGGCTTCATTTGGGGAATTTTTATCATTAGCTTACATTATCTATTAGGCATATATAGTTGTAAGTTGGGATGCTAAGCACCGAACAATAGTTCTGAGGTAGAATCAGTAGATTATTCCAGGGGAAAAACAGACAACAGTTTATGGCTATCCAGTGGTGTATTAGTAAATATTTAACAGCTAGATTTCCAGAAAAAAGCCCTGATTTGTAGCATTTGCTGATTCCATGTATAAATACTCCCACCATGGCTAATTTTAAGCTACCATCACTGATGTGGAGTTCAGAACAGATGTGCATAAACACACTGTTGCACAGTATTTTCACCATACAAACGCAATAGGCACAAACAACCTCAAGAGCATAGCATAAACTGACAAAATAATTAGGAAGTGATGAGTTTTGAATGTTTATTCCCTTCATTTTTTATATAATTATAAATTTATATAGTTTAAATTTTAATAATAGTTGTGTTTAACAACTAGATCTCAAAATAACTGAAAATTTTAACAATTGGCTGTTGCAGTACAGGCCAGCTTCAGCATAACACAGAAGCTACCCCTAGAAATTCTGCCTAGACTGTTTGGCATTGTGAGAATTGACCCAGTTGTCAAAGGGCTCTATGTGCTGCTTATAAAGCTAACATGGTTTGAGACCTAATGTAAATAATGATGTGTGGGTTGCACAACACAATAATGTGTTAAACTTATTTTGTTTGTTATTGTGTAGAGGAGATAAAACATGGAGTGGGGAAAATTTTCCTATTTTATATGAGTTCTTGGCAGAACAGACAAATGATTATTTTTAGCTAGTGGGAACCCAAAGAGTTTAGTTTTAAAGCCTATTGTGAAAGAATTTCTATATAATTCTGTTTAAAGCTATTGTGTTTCATTTGTTGTTTTTAATTGCTGAAGAAAAAGAAGAACACAGAAGTCTAGTTCAAATTCAGGAGAAATATTAGGGGAGGGAGCTCCTTTAGAGCTGTGATCCCCAACCCCCGGCAGCAGACTGGTACTGGTCCATGGCCTGTTAGGGACCAGGTGCAGCACTTCTCCTCGCCTCTCCCCACCCTCCTACCCCTCGACCGTGGAAAACTTGTCTTCCATGAAACTTAGGAAGGGGTACTGTGCACAGCAAGAGGTGAGTGGAGGGCAAGCAAATGAAGCTTCACCTGTATTTACAGTCGCTCCCCATTGCTAGCATCACTGCCTGAGCTCCGCCCCCCCTGCCCCCTGTCCCCAGTCTGTGGAAAAATTGTCTTTCATGAAACCAGTCCCTGGTGCCAAAAAGGTTGGGGACCACTGCTTTAGAGTTCCTTTATTCTGTGGACAAGTAGATTGCTGACAACTCAGATGTAGAAGAATGAGGCCTAGAAGGCTAAATCATCATGGTAAGAGCCTGAAGGTATAGACTGGGAGAAATTAAGGAGGACATTTTCACCCAAGGGAGAAAGAGCAGTAAGTTGTAAGTGGAATTGACTAGAAAGCTGTTCAAAGACATACATCCTCTGAGCTGGGAAAGCATTTAGGGTTAATAGATTCAAGATGGGGACTCTGCCTTCTTCATCACTATAGACTGAGCACCTAGAGCTGATAGTCCACAGTAATAACAAGGAAAATGAATCAAATCAATCCTATTTTTAAAAACGTTTAAAAACACAAGTAATATGTGAGCACTTTCTCACTGTAAAAAGTTATAAATAAGTGACAGAATAAAAAAATGAAATCCCTTCTTCACATAGTCCATAACCTAAAGTCCATTCCTCTCTCTAAGAGTAGCCATTCTTGACAGTTTGGTATATATTATGCTAGACACTTTCCAGTATATCTACAAACACAAATGTTCATAATAAAGTATAAATATTATCACACTCCATTTTTCTTTTTTAAAAAAATTAATGTCTTAGAGATCTATTGATATAATTATCTTTTTAACAGCTATACAATATTCTATGGTATGAATAAATTACTAAAATTTATTTAACCAGTCCCCTATAGGTGGGCACCTAGTTTTCAATTTTTTTTTTACTATTAGAAGCAACAGTGCAGTAAATATCCTTGTACATGCCTCTTTGTATAAATTTGTGAGCATTTCTCTAGTGTTGATTCCTGCAAATGGAATTGCTGGTTTTAGGATATGTGTATTTAAAGTCTGTATAGAAACTACCCATTTGCCCTCCAAAAATGGCATATAATTTCCCTTCTATCAGTAGTAGAACTTCATGTTTACACAGACACAAATTGAGACTACATTTATTATTTTTGTCTGCCCAGCATTCATTTCCCTTTTTCTGGTAATAGTTCCCCAATTTCCTCTGTGGCAGCCGCCTTCTCCCTGTGATTTAATGACTCCACTCACGGCTTCTGACATAGAACATGTGACTCGTATCTAAATTTTGAGTATTGAGTCCATCTAGTCATATGATTGGTTCAGATAAAGACAAATAACAAAGATGTGGCAAATCATTATAATTCCTTTTTCTGGTCACAGTAAATTGCTTCAGGGAGGGCACAAACCCCAACTTGATCTAGTTAGAGTGAAGCTGGGAACTTCTGGGAGCTCCATCAGAAAGTGACTGTTCTTCCTGTCTGCCATACATGAACCTGAAAGGTGATGGGCCCAAGGAATATAGTATCTGTATTTACTAAATTTCAGTTGGTAGCATTGTCATGCCCTTGCCTCCTTTTTTCCCTTTGATCCATGCTTATTTATATCCTCTCCCTGCCTCCCTCCCTTCTGTATTTTCCAAATCTCTATTTCTGCTAACTAGTTGTCAGCCTGTGAACACACGTGTTTTTCTTATATTAAATAGAAAGCTGTCATTGAGCCTAATACAAAACTCTTACAATCCTTCCTTTAAAGCTAATTTTGAAAGAGTTATCTCCCATTGTGTCATTATCCCACTCCAACTGATATCTGGCTCTATTACTTCACTTAAACTAATCTTGGCAAATTTTTAGGGAAAACTTAATTTTAAAGAATTTAGATATAATTTACAAACCATAAAATGTACCATTTTAAAGTGTACAACTCTGTGATTGTACAACCATCACTACTGTCTAATTTGAGAACATTTTCATCTCCCTGAAAAGAAACTTCATACCTATTAGTAGTCATGCCCCAGGCCCTCACATCCACTAATTTACTTTCTGTCTCTGTGGATTTACCTATTCTGGACATTTCATATAAATAGACTCATACAATATGTGGCCTTTGTATCTGGCTTGTTTTACTTAGCATAATATTTTCAAGGTTAATCCATGTTGTACCTATATCAGTGGCTAAATTCCAGTGTATGTATGTACCACATTTTGTTTATCCATTCATCAGCTGATGGACATTTGGGTGGCTTCCAACTTTTTGGCTGTTATGAATAATGCAGCTATGAACATTTGTATATAAGTTTTTGTGTGAACATATGTTTTCAATTATCTTAGATCTATACTAGGAGTGGAATTGCTGGGTCATATGGTAATTCCATGTTTCACCTTTTGAGGAACTGCCAAACTGTTTTCTGGCTACACCATTTTACATTCCCACCAGCAGTGTATGGGGGTTCCAGTTTCTCCACATCCTCTCGGCACTTGTTATTTTCCAGTTTTGTTTGTTTCTTTGTTTTTTACTATAGCTATCCTAGTGAGCGTGAAGTGGTATATCATTGCAGTTTTGATTCACATTTCCCTGATGAATAATGATGTTGAACATCTTTTCAGGTGCTTATTAGCCATTTGTGTATCTTCTTTGGAAAAATGTGTATTCAAATCCTTTGACCATTTTTAAATCAGATAGTTTGCTGAGTTTTAAGGGTTCTTTGTGTATTCTGAATACTAGACCTTCATAAGCTATATTATTTGCATATGTTTTCTCCAGTCTGTAGGTTTTTTTCCCTTTCTAGATGTGTCCTTTGAAACACAAATGTTTTTAATTTTGATGAAGTCCATTTGTTTGATTTTTCTTTGCTTGCTTGTGCTTTAGGTGCCACTTTTAAGAAAGCATTGCCTAATCCAAGGTCACAAAGATTTACCTCTTTTTTTTCCTAAGAGGTTTATAGTTTTAGCTCTTACATTTAGATTTCTAATCTATTTTGAGTTAAGTTTTATATATGGTATGAAGTAGGGGTCCACATTCATTCTTTCGTGTGCAGATATCCAGTTGTCCCAGTACCGTTTGTTGAAAAGACTGTTCTTACCTCATTGAATTGTCTTAGTACCCTTGTCAAAAATCAGTTGGCCATAGAAATATAGGTTTATTTCTGGACTCTCAATTCTATTCCGTTGATCTATGTTTATCCTAGCCCAGTACCACACTGTTTTGATTACTATAGTTTATATATATATAAACTTTCAGAATATTACAGGGGTACAAACGTTTTGGTTGTATAAATTGTTTTGTACCATTTGAGTCAAAGTTGTGTGTCTATCACCCAGATAGTGTGCATTGTACCTCTTAGATGTGAATTTACCCATCCCCTCCTGCCCACTCCCATCTGCTGGATTTCCAGTGATTGTTATTTCCATATATGAGCATAAGAGTTGATAAGTTAGTTCCAATTTAATGGTGGGTTACATGTGGTGTTTGTTTTTCCATTCTTGTGATATTTTGCTTAGAAGAATGGTATCCACTTCCATCCAGGTTAATACAAGAGGTTTTAGTTCACCATCTTCTTTATGGCTGAGTAGTACCCTATGGTATACATATACCACAGAAGATTTTCAAAAGAGGATGGCCAAAAAACATATGAAAAAATGCTCAACATCTCTAATCATCAGAAAAATGCAAATCCAAACCACAATGAGATATCCCTTAACTCCAGCAAGAATGGCTTTGATTACTGTAGTTTTTAAGTAAGCTTTGAAATCATGAAGTATAAGTCCTGCAACTTTGTTCTTTTTCAACATTGTTTTGGTTATTCTGGGCTCCTTGCAATTTTAGGATTATATTGTCAATTTATGCAAAAGAAGTAGTTGGAATTTTGTAGGGATTGCATCGAATCGGTAGGTCAATTTGGGGAGTATTAAGTCTCCTAATACATGAAGACAAAAATGTCTTTCTGTTTGTTTAATTTCTTTCAATGAAATTTTATAATTTTCAGTATACAAGTCTTACACTTATTTTGTTAATTTATTCTTGGTTTTCTGTTACTGTTGGATTGAATTATTTTCTTAATTTAATTTTTAGATTGTTCATTGCTAATGTATATAAGTACTACCAATTTTTGTATATTGATCTTCTATCCTGTAACCTTGCTAAACTTGTTCATTATCTTGTATGTATTTGTGTGTGTGTGTGTGTGTGTGTGTGTGTGTGTGTATGTATATGTGTATTCCTTGGGATTTTCTGTATACAGGATCATGTCATTTTGCAAAAAGAGATAATTTTTTACTTCTTTCATTATAATCTAGATGCAATTTGTTTTATTTTCTTGTTTAATTGCCTTGTAGTCTAGAACCTCCTGTGCAATGTTAAATAGAAGTGGTAAGTGTAGATATCCTGTCTTATTCCTGATCTTAGAGGAAAGCTTTCAGTATTTCACTATTAGGTATGATGTTGGTGATGTGGACTGGGTTGTGACAATTGGAATGGAGAAAGCTGATGCATTTGAGAAATGTTTTAGAAATAGAATGGACTTGTCAATGTTGAATGTGGAGACTGAGGGAGAGGGAGGTGCTAAAGAAAATTGTTTGCATTATTCAGTTGATAAAACTATCTACTTTAATAGATAGTGACAAGAAAGTAGTATTAATGACAAGAAAGTAGATGGTGTTTTGTAGTTTTCTTTTTGAAATTATCTGTGACTGTTATAAGTCTAAAGACCTAAGCTTCCCTAGGTAGACTTTACCGTTCACTTGGTAAAAGCTACTAAATGTAGGCCTATTATTTACTTCTATGAGCCTAGCCTTGTATTTCCTATGAGATTCAGTGATTAAACTCTGGTCACCTTTTCTAGTCAACATTTTTCTTATCACAAGCCTAAAATTTACATAGAGTTGATTCTGTTAATTTTCCCAGGCTATACGAGGATGTTTCCATTCTGAAATTTTTACTATAAAGCAACCAATTCAAAACTCTTGCAATTTTCTGTTTGTAGTATCATGGAAGATTTGACTTGAGTAAAGTCTTGCTGATTTTAGGTTCAGTTTGATTTGGTCATTTTTTAATCAAACAAACTTATGTCTATATGACTAATTTTTGCTATATGGTTAAAAAGTGTACTTTGAAACATAGCATTCTCTGATTTTGAAGGCCTGTTTACAAGTTTATCATTTCATCACTAAGACATGAAAAGAGAATCATTGATCATTTTTATCATTTTTGCAGAAGAGATTTGGAAACTCAGATTTTCATATTCTTCTTCATGGACTTTTCCAAAATAATAAACTTGTAACCAGTACTCCCCAAACTATTCTGGTATTTCTTAAATGGATATGTGGTTGGATACAGTATTGTTAAACAAAAGTAGCTTTCAGCTTAATTTTAATCAGAGTCATCATCTATTTTATTTTAGGAAATAAAGAAAATTTAATATTAACATTGTTTTTTAAATGTTACAGAAGATATTTTTAATCTTCATAATAAAAAAAATCATGATTTTCTTTTTAATTGAAGAAAAAAATCCCTTGGCTCCAAAAGCTAAATTTTCCGTCTTCTCAGTTGCCTTTAAAAATCTTGAGCCTGTCAGTGAAATTGTATAATCTCCTAATAACATGCCTAAGGCTTATTGCCTTTTCTTGGGCAACAGTATCATCAAATGATGTGCTCTATTGATTTTAATCACATTGTTTTTACAGTTCCATTGCAAGGTTTCAAAAACTCACCAAATAAATAAATCTGTGGATACAGATACCTCCTTTCTCTGAACACCTAATCATTCAAATATTATTTCTTCTTAATCCATTGTTAAGGTATAATACAGACAAGTAATATTTTATATTTGGTAGACTGTGATCTTGGCTAAGCTAAAATGTTCCCCTTGATGTTCAGCATTTACGTATTAAAAATTCTTGTGAATGTGATATTTGGGTGCCTTGTAGCATTCAGAATTTAGCATGTAACATGTTGTTAGGTGCTAGTCTCTTAAGCTGTTTCCTCTACAACTCAGCTGCCTACATCTAGAGCAAGCTTCCATAGGGTTGTATTTTAAGCTAGCTATGAACTAATTAGATGGCAGTTTGTATTTTGCAATCCATATAGTACAATATTTGGAGCACTAGGTGAAGAGATTGTGACTGATAAAATGCTTTTCTGATGCTACCATTCATTGGATATGGCAGAGTTGCACAACAATAAAATCCTCCATTTATTAGGAGCTTAAAATGTACCAGAACTTTGTATATATTATATCCTAATCCTAAAACAATTCTTCTATGCAAGTATATAGACCATTACATATGTGGAAGCTGAGACCAGATAGGTTAAGTGACTATTAAGGCACTGGAGTCTTAGTCTAACAGTAGAGCTTGGGTTCTTTCTGCTTTAGCAAGAGCATACACATTTAATTTTTAAGTTTCCGTGCATGTTAAATGATGTAAAATTGTCTCAGAAGACTTCTGAGATTTTAATGTTCATAAATTGTTTAGAATTTTGGGGTTAGAACTCTCAAGTGGTAGAACATCAGTATTCTATTTCTTGGAACTGATATAGATTGATTGGCAACAGTGGGTAGGGTTGTGTGTGTGTGTATGGGGTAGGGTTGTGTGTGTGTATGTGTGTAAAGTAAAGAACTTAATATTTCATTGTGGAAGTTATGGCTTCCTTTGAATTTTTTTTTGTTATTTTGGCACTAATTAGGAGTAAACCATATTCTACTACATTAAAACATTGAGTATAGTGAATTTGCCATATTAAATTCTATTTTTTTTTTTTTTTTTTTTTGAGACAGAGTCTCGCTCTGTTGCCCGGGCTAGAGTGCCATGGCATCAGCCTCGCTCACAGCAACCTCAAACTCCTGGGCTCAAGCAATCCTTCTGCCTCAGCCTCCCGAGTAGCTAGGATTACAGGCATGCACCACCATGGCCGGCTAAGTCATGTGAAACTCTGATGTGTTCATATAGTGGTAGATTTGTACTGATTGTACTGGCTGGAGCCTATTCTTCATACTTTTGAACTTTACAGTTTACATTTTCCACAGACGTTGATGCCCTGTGCACCTCCACTGCAGAGCTTCAAATGCTTGCTGGAAGAGTTAGTGTTTTTTGTTTGTTTGTTTGTTTGTTTTGTTTTGTTTTGTTTTGAGACAGAGTCTCTGTTGTCTGGGCTAGAGTGCCGTGGCATCAGCCTAGCTCACAGCAACCTCAAACTCCTGGGCTCAAGCGATCATTCTGCCTCAGCCTCCTGAGTAGCTGGGACTACAGGTGCATGCCACCATGCTCAGCTAATTTTTTCTATTTTTTAGTAGAGACGGAGTCTCACTCTTGCTCAGAAGAGTTAATGTTGGTCATTTGGTGGTCATTCTCTGTTTACTTAAATCTGTGACTGATTAGTGTCAGTGTTGGAAGTGCCCACCTAAGACTATTACATTGCAGCAGCCCTTTCTTTTTGGCAGCTCTCTCAGAACAAGGGTCTGATGTCTCACTCCATCCTATTCATCCTTTGTGCCTGGTGGAACCACTATTCTTCAGTTAAGACACTTTTGTTTGACCTTAATTTTTTCTGGAAATGCTTCTTCCCTCATTTCATCCCAGGCGAGAGACCTGACTTTCTCTCTCCTGTTCTTGCCTTCAGTTTAGAAACCACCTTGTCCCATTCCTCTGGAGCCACAGTCTCAGGGTCCTCACATGTGCGGGTGTCTTTGCCTGGGGAGCCTTTCCTTGACTTGTTCCCTAGGTGAACTCCAACACATTCTTTAAGACTTAGTTTGAGTATTACTAGCCCGATGAAACTTTCTGTGACCTTTCCCTCACCAAGTGAGTAATAATGATTTTTAAAGCAATAATATATGCCAGGCAAGGTACTAGGCACTTTATAAGTGTTTTCTAGTTAGTCCTCAAAAAGCAATTGCATAAAATAGTTACTACTGTTATCTTCACTTTACATATGAGAGAACTGAGCTAGGAAGTGGTAGGGGTGGAATTCAAATCCTGGTCTCTCTTGTTCTAAACATTATATGTTTTCCAGTAGATCATGTTACTTCCCTGGTCACTCCCTCTTTTGTATCACTTTTGTACCTTGTACATACTTATTATCCTTATCATAATCATTGTTAGTAAGGCCTATGTCTTGATAATCTCTTTATCCCTATAACCCAATTCAATCCTTTAATAACTGTATTGCAGGTATTAAAATATTTGCTGAATACATACATAAACTATCAGATGACTAGATTCTCAGTTGGCATGTTCTCATACTTGGACCTCTGATGCTCTTTGACTCCCAGCTACTCTCTGGATACTGTTATTGACCAGACTTACAGAAAACTTGCCATTAAGTGCCTTTCAGTGCTGGTGCCAGACCCAGACTCTTCCCCTGCCTTTCCTGTTTTGCTGAAATTAACAGCCATGCTGCACTGATTCCTCAGATATAACATTCCGTAATAAATGCTTTTGTCCTGGCTATAAATCTGGGGTCTGTGTGCTGTGGATAAATGGCTCATCACTAGGATTGAAGGAAACAGGCCCTTCCAGAAAAGAAGCATCCTTACTTGAGATGATGTGGCTAGGGAGCCTGGGAAGGTTACCACATGTCTTGCATGATTTTTTTTTTTATCTTGGCTATGACTTATGTGTTTAATCATGAAAGAAAAATGAACCAATGATTTCCAGTTACACTATCTGCCAAAAATAGTGATCTTTTATTGAATATGAAGATCTTAGTAAAAAGGCTTATTATGACCAATGCCTATAGTATTTGGGGACTAGGTAAGGCCAGGAGAAACCATTTGGGTTTCACAATATGGTCTGTCACCAAAATAGGTACGTGTTATATCCTTCTAGGCTCCTGAAAACCAAAAAAGATAAAGAACATGAAGATGGGAGCTTGTCTGATAGGGAACCTTTCAGAATCAAGTGGAAATTCAGCTCGACTGGAGTCAGGCTTGGCGCAGGGACTTTGGTTTGCTGTGGAATGAAAGCTACGGGACGGAATGAGGGCTGTAACATGGTGCAGCTTTTTGGCCTGGGACTTCGCAAATATATTCCGACTTTGTTTACATGCCAGCCCACTGGCTCTCTTACACCAGGCACTTGCATTGGATATTCTATTTTAAGCTCCAGAGCACTGTTTCCATCAACCAGTGAGTTACTTTCAGTCAGTAATCCTAATTTAATGGAGGCCTTTTGTTGGACATAAGATGACAAGGTGAATAGGACATGGTTTCCGCCCTGGAGAGGCTCACAGTTCATGGAAGTAGTTTTTGTTGTTTTCTGTTTTATTAAATTTATATTATTCTACTAAAACTCAAAAGCAGGCATCACGGAATCTGTTGTTGGTGTTTTGTTGCAGACCAGGGTTGGGGAAACTTTTCATGTTGGAAGGCCGCGTTAATTTAGCTGTAATCAAATAAGGCTGCATTTAAGAAACTTTAATTAAATATACTTAAAAATCTATCTTACTTTGTAAAAATCTAACAACTATAGACTTAAGAATTTCAAAAAATGAAAACTATTAATTTTAAAATCAACTAACCTTTTAATGACTTTGTTGTATCTGCTTTTTGTTGGAAAGTATTTGAATATTTGATTGCAGCATGAAAGTTTGTAGTTTCAGTTGATCCTTTAGATGGGTATCAGTCATCTGTGGCCTTAAGGGTGTCTTGATTTGGGTTAGGTAGGAAAATGTAGATTTGCAGCAATAAGCAGTTGAAAAGCAAGAAAGCATTTTTCGGGCATGTTGCCAAAGACACGGGTATTCTACTGCATTTTTCCATATTTCAGTTGGGTCTTTCTTAGCATCAAACAATGACTTAAAAATGTCATCTACTGAGAGTTCAATCAATTCCTTCTGTAGTTCTTTAGGTGCCTTGGTGATATCAGCTAGGTGAGGCTGAAATGCTAATTTGAATGTGATGTCATGATCCTCAAAGTCAGTGAACCCTTCATTGTATTCTCCAATTAATAGGTCTATAACAGCTGCATAATCTTCAAATGATTCACGTATATCATCCTGCTCATCAATGACCTTTGCTAACTGGTGAAAGTGTTCGTCCAAAATTTCCTTTTGAAGAAGTATTTTGAAAAAACATAGCTTTTTTCAAAATGCTTGGATTTTTTTTGCCACATATCATATATACATACTTAGTTTTACCTTGCAAAGAAATATTCATATCGTTTTGCTTTGATATTATAAATGCTGCATTCCTATAGAAATCTTCTTTCAATAATTCACATTGCTGATTCTGAGCTTCATAAAATTTAATTATCTGTTCTCCCAGAGATAAAATCGTGGCTAAACCTGTCCCTGTGATAGCCAATGCACTTTAGAATGATAGGGCAAATGCACACTGAATACCTCATTATTCAACTATAACATGTTATGAAACAGAAGATGCTGTGTTGCATTTGCACGAATATAGTTAATGGTACTTACAACTTGTTGCAAAGTGTCACTTAAAAGAGTAGCTTTAGCACAGAGATTTTGCTGATGCAAGATACAATGAAAATAAATGAAAGCATCTGGATCTGTTAATACTTATCTGTGCAATAAACCCTTCATGTTTTCCTGTCATGGAAGGTGCACCATCTGTACATATACTCACTGAATTCATTAAATTCAGTCCAACTTCAAGACATATATCTTGAAAGTTGTTGAAGATAGTCTATACCCCATGTTCTGTTCACAGGAGCGCCCAAAGAGAGTAACTCTTCATAGCAAAGAAAATCTTTTGATATTACCTGAATAAAGTATAAAACCTGTGCTGGGTCAGTAGTACCAGTTGATTTGTCAAAGCAATTGAATAATATATATTTTCTTTTGAAGTATTGCATGAAGTTGTTCTGTTAAGTTGAAGGCTAATTCATGCTGCCTATCAGTTATGGTTCTCCTGGAAAGAAGCAGTTGTTTGTATTTTGAAATGTTATCGGGATATAAGCATCCTACAACTTTGGCAATGCATTCTTTCACAATTTCTACATGACTGAATGGCTTCCCTTTTTTCCCAAGTATATAAGCTACTTTATAAGTTGCTTCAGTGGCATTATTTCCAGGTCCTATTGCTGCTTGAAAGAATTGTCTTTGCTTTTGCTTTTCATCTTTTAATTTCTGCAGTATAACCTTTCATGCCTTTCCCTCTAATTTAAAATATTTGTGGTCCTTATGAGGATTATAATGTTGATGAGCATTGAATTTCTTTAATGTTGATATTTCAGTATCACGAAGCAAGCAAATCATCTTATCTTTAGCAGAAACAAGATAATATTGCAATTCCCAATCCTTATTAAAAAATCTGTTTCTTTCCTTGAGGGTTCTCTTGGTCTTCTTTGACATGATGGGCTGTTAAGCAGACTGCATTAAAAAATACTGTTGAGCTGTGCAGCTATTTACAAATTCCACTTCAAACAGAAACACAGTGCACCATTGTCAAAGCTGATAACAGATTGGCGTACTCGACTCCCATAAACTCTTGCCAACAAGACTCATGTGGTAGTGGTGCCAGTCAGACGGGGTGGGGGGGGAAGTTAGAACCAAATCATGAGTTTAGCAGCTGTCAATTTAGCTGTTATGGCTTACTGATGTTCTAATTGTGCTGGTCAGTTTGGGAGGATTATTTCATTGAAACTTATTTTATTCTTTAGTATTTTAAACATGTTCATTTTAAAGATAAAATAAAATATAAAAGATGAGCGAAAATGTATTAATAAAAATAAAAGGATTTGTTCTGTAAAATTTGGATTCAGTCAAAAGACCACACTTAAGGATCTAGGAGGCCACATGTGGCCTTAAGGCCGCAGGTTCCCCACCCCACCCCTATCGTAGACTGTTTGGAGTTGTCCAGTTTGTAGAGGTCTGCCCACAGGGGCAGAATGTTGCCTGGAACCCTCTAAATTGTGCTTTCAGTCTTTGAACATGATCTTGAGGGTCCGAATGCCTCCTCCCATATGGTATGAAACATCTGAGTTGGAGCATTATATCGCACATTTCCTTAGCTAACTAAGTAGTTTCATGGAGAATTGCTGGCTTTGGAAAGTTCCTCTCTTTCAGTATTCCTGGGAATATTTGACATAGAGCACAGGCACTCTGACCACAGAATTTTATATTAATACATTTTATTAACACAAAAATTTTAATTGGTGCTTGATAAGCAAAGCTAGAAAACCTCTCAAATTTGCCATCAAATTCCTGATCTTATTCTCTATTGCTTATTGGATTAAGATTCCTGAGTATGAGAAGACTATTTTCTTTCTAAAGACTTCCTGGATGGAGACAGCTGAATGTTCATGTCATGATGATCACCAGAGTGTTTCTGCTTCTCCTCTTCTAGAATCTATTGGCATCATCGAATTTTTTGTCTGCCTTAGCTACATGTGGGCCCACTTTTCACTCTTAAACCTATTATTCTCTGATTTCATAAGGGGGAAGGAGCTCTTATTTCTTTTTTCTTATAATATCTTTTCTTCTACTCTTTAGCTTCTTATTTTCTAGCCAGGGCCACTACACCTCAGCACATCTAGGCTTCTAGCTCACCCCTTCCTCCATCTCTCTACTGTTCCCCCCTACACTCCCGTGGTAAATTCTAATAATGCTGCTCTGTTACAGGCGAAATTCAGATTGGCCAAGGTGAATTTTAGGGCTGTAACTGGTTTGGCCTGGTCTGGACCCCCATTATAATATTGAAAACTTCATAGTGGAGGTAAGGTCCACTGCCACTTTAGTTCCTTTGAATATCTGCTACATCTCAGATGATAATTAGAAGGAGTGATTCATCTTCATACACTTTTAGGGCTAGAAGGAACCTCAGTACATCTTCGTCTATGCTTCAATCCTTTCTACGACTTGCCTGCCAACTGACCTTCCAACCTCTACTTGAACACTTGTAGTGACTGAGATAGTCTTCCCTTTTATCTTTGATAGCTGTAAGTGTTGGGAAGCCCTTTATATTAAATTGAAATTGGTGTGCACTCTCTCTTTGAATCACACAGAAATCTAATCCCTTATGCCTAATCCTCTTCAGATCTATGAAGAGAGCTCTCACATTCCCTTTGAGATATCCCTCCTCCATATGTTCTCCTCCTTTCTTTAATGACCTTTCCTATATACCTGCCTATTTTTCTGCCTAAGTGATTTGTGATTCTGGCTCTTTTCTACAAACTCAGAACTTTTTGTTGAGTACTTGTTATATACAAAGAAGGGCCTATGCTGGCAGAAAGGTCCTTGGCTTCTGGTTGCTTAAAATGTATAGGGGAAGAAAAGACTGATAACAATAGGGAAGAATCGGGGAGAGTGTTTGCTTGTTTTATCCAGCCTCTTTGAGATGAAATTTCTGATCTTGCCTTAAACTTAAATGGGGACCACATTTAATACTGTCCCTCCTTATTACAGCTTATTCAGGGAAGAATATTTATGCAAATTAAAATAGGAAAAACTAAACCATTAAACATTTTTAGAATTTCTGAAATGTAAATTTTAAATATACTGTAAGTTCTTTTATAGACAATACAGACTCATTTCCCTCCCTAATCATGCCCTTAATGGAAATAGTAAGTATTGGTTTAGAATGTAAGACTATGATCTTGAAAACTCATTTGGCCCCTCTTTAGGCTCTGTAAACATGTTATGAAAAACATTCAGTCCTTTGGCCTGGTCTGCATAATGTCAGACAATCTGTAATTCTTTTTCTTCACTTGAATAGAACACACTTCTGAATAAATTGACTGGCTGTTTAGGTTCCTTGTAGACACAGTCTTAGCAAAGAAAACTAAAAAATTGCTTTTGGGGAAGAAAATTGTAGCTAGTTATATCTCATAAAAGCATTCTTGTGTTCATTTTCTTGAGGAAATTGCTATAAGTGTATCTTCTAGGGCCTATATGTAAGAGACCTTTTTATGATTAAATAAAAGCTCAGAGATTTTTAGTATCAGAGTTGTTTTATTGACTTGCCTTAGTTCTCAAAATAAAATGAAAACCTTTAGCCAAAGGAAACTTATGCATTAGTTAAATACTGACATGATTTGAACTTATTTTATTTGGTTATATTATATCTAATACCTATATATGTCCAGTCTTTGGGGACACAAAGAAACATTGTTATATATTAGAAGCTTCTTTGATTTCTGAATACATCTTTTTATATCCAAAGTCCTGTTTAAACATAATTCCATGATTGTATAGAAGAAGAGCTATTAATCTTTGTGTTTATATAAAGATAGGTTTCTAATACTTGATTAATTTTATGCCTCTAAAATATGAATGACATCATTTGGCCTGTTAGATAGTAGATTTATTTTAGTAACAAATCTTTCAGATCAATTCGTAAATGAGAAAGAAATGTGAGTAAATGTTTGTTCTATTTTGGTTTTTGTTTAAGCTAAAATAGTTAGAATTCAGCCAGCCAAAAAGAAGTTAAATTTGAAATATAATTCTTGTCAAGAAATTTTACATGCAGCCATTCAACCTGTTGTTTCAGAATTGCCATGGTAAGAAATAGAACATTACTTTGGCAAATGTAGCGGTTGATAGGCTGGTGAGCAAAAATGAAACTCCTGAGTAGGTAATAGGAACTCCTATGCTTTCTTAATATAGCTACCAAATACTTCTAAGGCCATTGATGAATTACAAAACTGGAGCAAGAAAGTACTCAGAAGTCTATGACAATGTCAGTGATATTATGATAATGATTTATTGAGAAATTGATGCAAAATTTTAGGGAATGCTTTCTGAACAAAGCTAAGAAAAGAATAACTGTTTTTAGATCCCCCAAAATTCATCTTAATTGAAAATTTTAATATTTAAAGATTCTGTTGAAAATTTGTTGAGTATATATATTTTGTAAAACTTGAAGGATATGGTAAGCATGCTTTTAGGAGTACTGTTTATAATGAAGGAACTCAGCTACAGCTTAAATAAACCTTTACATTGTGAATACTTCTTACAGTTTCTTGTAACAAGTACCATAAAATCAGGTATTCTTAATGCATGCATAAAATGATGACTTACATATCTGACATGGGACTTTGCTATACCTGCAGAGAGAAAGCACTGTTTTTCCTAAATAGAAAGGCTGTTATTTGCAGATCTACCCCACTGCTCTAAGTCATTGATGGTTATAAGCTTTATATTTAACCTGAAATGCAAAACATTTTCTTCTAGGCCCGAAGTTAAATCATTTTGCAAAATGTATACAGGTATATCCTGAGCTGTCTTTGTCTTGCTACATATACTTGAAAAACAAGGTCAAGTATTTGTAAGAGAGGGTTGTGTGTGTGTGTGTGTGTGTGTGTGTGTGTGTGTGAGAAAGAGAGAGAGAGAGAGAGAGAGAGAAAGAGAAAGAGTGTGTGTGTTTAGTGGCAACAGATGCATTCTTTTCTCCCTCTGCCTGTCTGGAAGGTACTTATTATGTGCCTGTCCATATGCTCTCCATTTTGAATTTTAATCACAGCAGAAGAATTTTTTCCCACTACTATTCACAAATGACATTGGCCTGTAGATTCCCCTTTTGGGGAACACCTCCATGATCAGATTTTGATTATTCTAACTGAATAAAATTAGCTGGATGGCTTTGCATTGCTCTGGAATAGTTTTTTGGGAATCATTTGTTCACTAAAAATAGGAAAGAACTCTGCTATAAAACTTTCTGAGTGAAATGATAAATGTTATGAAGAAAAATAAAGCAAAGTGAGGGGACACATGAAAGGGCCTGCTGTTTTAGATGAGGTGGTTAGGAACGGTCTCTAAAATGAGCAGAAACTACAATGAAATGAGGGAGCAGGCCATGTAAATGTTCCTAGGCAGAGGAAACAGAAGGACAAAAACCTTGAGAAGAGATTATTCTTGGTATAACCAAGGAGTAGCAAGGAGGGTAAGCGGGTGTGTGTCGGGTGTAAGATATGAAATCTGAGAGGTAGTGAAGATTTATATGGGGAGTTGTAGGCAAAATTCAACAAAACCTACATTTCTTTGTCATTTCTATTTACCTCAAATTTTGCTCCTTAATTACGTTTTTCCATTTTTTTTTGATTCGACTGCTCACTTAATAGATTTTTATCCTTTCTTTTGCTGATTTTAATAAAGGTTTAAGAATATAAATTTTCTTTTAAGTACAGCTTTGCCTGCATTCCATAAGCTTAATGGCCATAAGTCATATGACTATCCCTAATCTGAAAGGGAGGCTGAGAAATGTAGGATGTTAGAAAATGAGGAATAAAATGAATGTTGTATGTGTTTGATAAAAGGACAATGGTATTATCTTTACTAATATTTGTATTGTAGGAGAAAATATTTGAAAAGTGTATACTGATACCCTAAACAAAATCAGAATTCTATGAGTAAGGAAGACTGGGACAATAAACTAATAGAAATATTAGATAAACTACTAGAAATATCTTTCAAAGAATTCCATGAGTCTGGTAGATTTTACTGAAGATTCCCATGCTATATAGATTGTTACCAAGTTTGCAAAATGGAAGAGTTCCACATTTATTTAATGAAACTGGGCCAGAATCTTTTATCGAAAGCTGACAAAAATTGCTGAAAAGGAAAATTATAGACCAGTATAAATTATGAATACAGCTATGAAAACTCAAAATACAAATATGCCAGTATGTCAGTACATTAAAAGAATTACTCATCATGATCACATAGGGTTCATACTATAAATGCAAGTATGCTTTAATATTAGGAAAGCTTTTAGTACTGTACAATGTCTCAAAAGATCCAGTAAGAAAAAATATGATAATCACAATAGATAAGGATTTGATAAAAGTTAGCACTCCTTTCTGATTAAAAAACCAATCTTAGGCAACTAAGACTAGAAAGATATTTCTTTTTTTATTTTTTATTTTTTTTATTATTATTATTTTTTTTAGAAAGACATTTCTTTAATCAAATACATCTAACTTCCTATTCTGGTCAAGTTTATTCCAGTTCTAAAGATAAAGATATATTCCATATATCCCCAGACTTACCAATCTGTGACTACAAAATATACTTTTAAAGACTATCTGAACTAATATAACATAAAACGATAATAATGGTTTCCAATTACTTCTGGAAGTTTCTCAAGCTCCTTCCATATACGTACTGCAGAGCACATCCCTCTCTTCCTCCTCAGCTCAGATCTTTCCAAGTTGCCATGATACAGCTGCCAATGACCCTACTTAGATAGAATGCTGGCATACCTATTTTAGACTAAGGAAAAAATAGCGCCCATTTATTTTTGCTGAGTATAAAAATGAGGATACTTCTAATACTGTCTTTGAACTTTTAGAATTATTTAATAGGTAGTTCTATAAAATCAAATTATCCACTCCTTTGTGAAGTGTGTAATAGAAATTTCCTCTAATAATAAATAGACTAAGGGCTGGCATGGTGGCTCATGCCTGTAATCCTAGCACTTTTGGAGCCCCAGGTGGAAGGATTGCTTGAGGTCAGGATTTCAAGACCAGCGTAAGTAAGAGCAAGACTCTGTCTCTGTAAAAAATAGAAAAATTAGCTGGGTGTGATGGCAGTGGTGAGCACCTGTACTCCCAGCTACTTGGGAGGCTGAGGCAGGAGGATTGCTTGAGCCCGGGAGTTTGAGATTTCAGTGGTCTATGATGAGGCCACTGCACTCTACCTGGAGTGACAGAGTGAGACCTTATCTCAAATTAAAAATAAATAAATAAATAGACTAAGATTTAAATTTTGAAACCACAGTAATGTATATGTTTTACACTAATATTTTTAAGCTCCCCCCCTTTTTTTTTCCACAATCTATATTAAGAAATACATTTTATACTGTGACCTAATATACACATACACACACACACACACACACACACACACACAATATATATATATATCTATATAGTTAAAAGTTTCACAGAACTTACAAAAGGTATATGCAAAATACTCTGATATTATCTATTCTCATCTATTTTAAAAAATTGATATCAACCTACCAAACTGATTTTATAACTCACTACTGTAGTTTGATAAGACACTGTTTCACACCATATTTTTTAGCAGTTTTGTGGTCCAGTTTTGTTGTAAAGATTAACTTTTTATGTTTATACTGGATGCTTGTAGTTCTAGTTGCTAGTTTTTCTCTGATTTTTAGGAGGGTAGTAGGATAAGAATTTTCTAAATGGTGAATTTCTTTTCTTTCTGCAGCTCTCATGTGTGAAAATAAACCTAGTGCATCATTAACCTAAGGACTTCACCAGTTGGAAGTTACAGTTTCACCATCAACTGCCTTATCCTTTTTGGTCTGGTTTTCTTCCTCAAACAGTGGAAATATCTTTCTTTCAAGTTGCTTTTGTTGCAGAGCTAAGCAATGGCAGGTAGTGGCTTCGATAAAAATTCCACAAAATGCCCCAGCTGTTCCTCTACTTCTAAGAAAAATGAACTTTGTGTATGTTCCTGTAAACCAAGATTTTCTCCAGTTTTGGTGGTGGAAATGTCACAGACATCAAGCAATGCTAGTGCAGAACTTTTAGCTTCAACGGAGAGAAAAAAGGAAAAAAATAGCAGCAGAGACATTACCTCTGGGAAAGATTTGGTAAATATCGAAGATTCTACATCTCAGCACAAGCTGACATCCTATTCCCTAAATCCCTTCCCTAGCTTCTTCCATATCCCATGAGTCTTTGTCAGCTAATTCATTGCCTTCTTAACTATTAAAGGAACATGTCTTTCTCACAGAAGAGGTGAGCAAAATTGGTTAGTAACTTGTTTTATGCTATTTCCAACCACTGCCCAAATTATTTCTCAGGATCCTGAAAAATTAGGGATGTTATTCCAGCTTCCTTTTCTTAAAATGGTTTATACAGAAATAGATTGGTTTTCAAGTTGAATTAAATCTGAAGTTTTACATATTTTTTTCAACTGATGGAGAATGAGATTTACGATTGTGGTTAAATAAAAGGTGGTTATGGCTTTATTATTTAAGACAATTCCTGGTTATCTAGATGGAATATTAACTATACTTTACAAAATCAATTTGTATTAGTTACAATCTATGGCTACCCAATTGGACTGGTCTGGATATATTCATCTTTATAGAGAAGAGGCAGTAAGATTATAGTTGATATAGCACAGTGTTGGAGACAGAGAGCAGTAAGTTTAAGAAAAGTCAAGTTCCCACCCCAAAGTTATATCTTTTTCATATTTTCACCCTCAACTATTATTTCTGATTTGTATTATGATATAGGTACTGCCATATAGGTGTCTCTGAGTGAGGTGTTACCATATTATTTTCACTCAAAGTGTATTTTGTGAATATCTGGCCAATAATTTATGTATAAACTATTTAAGGTAATTGTTGTATTTTGAAACAAGGGTGATTGAGAAAATTGTGAAGTTGCCTTCTTTGGTGATTTTAAAGAAGCATCAGAGGTTTTGATGTATCTGCTACAATATAGATTTGCCTAGATTTAGGAGATTGGATTGAATGATTTCATAAGGTCTCCTTTAGCCTAATGAGCCAATTAAATTGTATAGGGCTTAGAATTTGGAAAAGACAGTAAACTATTTTGTACACAGTAGATATCATAGCACACATTAAAGATTTACCAGATTATCTAAATTAGGGTTCTTTGTCAACCAAGAATATCGTATCTTAAAGTTTTTTTTTTAATTCTTTTTTGGTCCAAGCCCTCAAGAACCTCAAATGTAGAGAGAAAAACATCTCAACAACAGTGGGGTCGGGGGAACTTTACAGAAGGAAAAGTTCGTCATATAAGGATGGACAGTGGAGCTGCTATTGAGGTATATAGTAAATAAACTGAAGCTATTAGGAACCTTCAGGCTTCTTCTAAGTCAATGGTTAATGGCAAAAGTGATTTAAAAATAAGTCTCTAAGGAAAGAAAATAAAGAAAAGAGGAATTTTACCATTTTCAAGTATGTTAAAGTTTTACTAAAGAAAATACAAACTAATTATTTTCTGTTCATGGAGGACCAAATGGACTTTAATTAAAGTGGAGAGCATTTTTATTAGACAAAATGAGAACATCTGGTTTTTAGATCTTGACCATTGCTGAAAGCAATAATGGAGTCTTTGTGTAGATCTCTTTAAGATGCCAAGAGACCAGATGATTTTAGATAGTTTGGCCGTTCACTTCCTTGGTGACTGGTAGTGAGGCCAGAATTTCCCTCATGAACCCTTCTATCTTTTCTAGCTTATCATTGGATAAATACCAATATTCTTCCCAGGATTCAAATTATTATATAA
>NW_012150174.1:10977727-10982194 GCF_000956105.1 Propithecus coquereli
AAATAACCTTAACTGGTATAATTGAAATTGAAGATTGAAGCTTCTCTTTCCAGAGATGAGTACTTAGAAAAACAACAACAACAAAAAAAAAGAAATTGAAGCTTCTCTTCCCCCATGAAATGGACAGGCTCATTGTAAATATTTGGAACATTTCAGATGAGTATGAAGAAGGAAGTTATCATCATCCTCAATTCTATAGATAACTACTCTTAATATTTAGACGAACATTTTTCCAGACATCAGTGTAAGCACCTCCACATATACACATTTTCTGGTGGGAAAATATCGTGTATGCTTTTCACCCTCTCCATTATATCATATACTTCTTCTATGTCAATAAAAATAGATCTATATTGTCATTTTAATAGTATCCTCTTAAACTTATTAGAAATAAGAAGTCGATTTCTCCTTATTTTCATCGCTATGTGATAATATCAAAGCAGTTAGCTGAAGAAAAAGATTAGTTTATAAAAAACCAGTTGGCCATTCCTCATTTTTAAAATCTTATTAAGATACTGTGTCCAAATTGTGGTTCTATATATTTAGAGATAATGGAAGTTTAATTTTTAAAGGATACAAAAAATTGGGGAAATGGTTATGAAGAGATTATTTTGTTCTGTGCGAAAAAAGGGTAAATGACCATTTTAATTGACATTTAACTCACTTTATGTAATACAGGCATACCTCATTTTATTGCCCTTCACTTTATTGCACTTCACAGATACTGCATTTTTTTACAAATTGGAGGTTTTGGCAACTCTGCATTGAGCAAGTCTATTAGCACCATTTTTCCAAGAGCACATGCTTATTTTGTGTCTCTGTGTCACGTTTTGGTAATTCTTGAAATATCTGTTGTATTTTTCTGTAATCAGTATATCTTTGATGTTACTATTGTACTTGTTTTGGGATGTCACAAATAAGCTGATAAACTTAATCAGTAAATGGTGTCTGTATTCTGACTGTTCCACTGACTGGGTCGCTCTTTCATCTCTGTCCCTCACCTTGGGCCTCCCTAGTCCCTGAGACACAACAGTATTGAAATTAGGCCAATTAATAACCCTACAGTGGGCTTTAAATGTTCAAATGAATGGAAGAATCACATCTCTCTGACTTAAAATCAAAAGGTAGAAATGATGAAGCTTAATGAGGAAAGCATGTCAAAAACCAAGATAGGCCGAAGCCTAGGCATCTTGCACTAAACAGCCAAGTTGTTAATGCAAAGGAAAAGTTCTTAAAGGAAATTAGAAGTTGCTCCAGAGAACACATGAATGATGAAAAAGCAAAATAGCCTTATTGCTGATAGGGAGAAAGTTTTAGTGGTCTGGATAGAAGATTAAGCCAGCCACAATATTCCCTTAAGCCAAAACCTAATCCAGAGCAAGACCCTAATTATATGAAGGCTGAGAGAGGTGAGGAAACTGTGAAAGAAAAGTTTAAGCTAGCAGAGGTTGGTTCATGAGGTTTAAGAAAAGAAGCTGTCTCCAAAACATAAAAATGCAAAATGAAGCCGCAAGTGCTTACATCAGCTGCACCAAGCTCTCCAGAAGATCTAGATAAGATAATTGATGAAGGTGGCTACAGAATTTCAATGCAGACATTATAGCCTCATGTGGGAGGAAGATGCCAACTAGGACTTTCATAGCTAGAGAGAATAAGTCAGTGCCTGGCTTCAAAGCTTCAAGGGACAGGCTGACTTAGGGGCTAAGGCCCTTATTTACCATTCCAAAAATCCTAGGGCCCTTAAGAATTATACTAAATCTACTCTGTCTGGGCTCTATAAATGGAACAACAAAGCCTAGATAACAGTATATCTGTTTACGGCATGGTTTACTGAATATTTAAGCCAACTCTTGAGATTGCTCAGAAAAAAAGATTCCTTTCAGTGTGTTACTGCTCATTGATAAATGCACCTGGTCACCCAAGAGCTCTGACGGAGATGTACAAGGAGAGCGATACTGTTTTTGTGCCTACTAACACAACATCCATTCTGTAGCCCCATGGATCAAGAAGTAATTTTGAATTTGAAGTCTTATTATTTAAGAAATACATTTCTCAAGGCTGTATCTACCATAGATAGTGATTCCTCTGATTCCTGATTCCTCTGAAACCTTCTGGAAAGCATTCATCATTCTAGATGCCATTACAGACCCTTGTGATTCATGGGAGGAGATCAAAATATCAACATTAACAGGAGTTTCGAAAAAGTTGATTCCAACCCTTATGGATGACTTCAAGAGGTTCATGACTTCAGTGGAGGAAGTAACTGCATATATGGTAGAAATAGCAAGAGAACTAGAATTAGAAGTGGAGTCTGAAGATGGGACTGAATTGCTGCCATCTCATGATAAAACTTTAGTGGATGAGGAGTCGCTTCTTATGGAATAGCAAAGAAAGTGAATTCTTGAGGTGGAATCTACTCCTGGTGAAGATGCTATGAACATTGTTGAAATGATAACAAAGGATTTAGACTATTACATAAACATAGTTGATAAAGCGGTGGCAGGGTTTGAGAGGATTGACTCTAATTTTGAAGGAAGTTCTGCAGTGGGTAAAATGCTATCAGACAGCATCACATACTATAGCCAGATCTTTCATGAAAGGAAGAATTAGTTGATGTGGCAAACTTCATGGTTGTGTCAGTTTTAGAAATTGCCAACTTTCAACAACCACCACCCTAATCAGCCAGCAGCCTTCAACATGTAGGCAAAACCTCCACCAACAAAAAGATTACAACTTACTGAAGGCTCAGATGATTGTTGGCATTTTTTTTTTTTTGCAATCGAGTATTTTTAAATGAAGGTAGGTACATTGCTTTTTAAGACACAATGTTATTACACACTTAATAGACAATTGTATAGTGTAAACACAACTTTTATATGCACTGGGAAACCAAAAAATTGGTGTGACTTGCTTTATTGCTTTGCTTTGTTGTGGTGGTCTAGAACTGGACCTGCAATGTCTCCAAAGTATGCTTGTATATAGTTGGGAGTTGCACATAAATATAATAAGAATAAAATTATGTTTTGTCTTATTTTCTAATTAATCATATAAGTTTTCTGATTTTGATTCTTACTATTAAGGGGTAATGAGGAAGAGGGAGGAGCTAGATCTTTTCAGGAATACCAAAAAAGCAGCTCCTGAAGGAGTTTCTAGACCATCTTGGAAGAAAAAAAGTGAGTCAAAATGTTCATAAGCAAGAGAGTAATAATAGCATTTCAGGACCAATGCATACATGCTGAAGGGGGTAAAAATAAAAGAACAGTGGAAGGGAAGCAGGGAAGCCCTTCGTGAAGGACATGAATTATTACTTGGGCCTTGAATCTTCTCTTAGAAAAGTAAGAAAGGAATATAAGCATTAGAAGATATGAAGACAAGCACCTAATTTACCTGTTGCATGATGAATATGAAAGTGGTCACAGAGAGAGAGAGAGAGAGAGAGAGAGAGAGAGAGGGACATCTCTAGGGAAGGCTTTAGCTGGCTGGCCCAACATAAGGTGTCACTTAGTGGCATTAGCTCAGCTGTTCTCCCATGTGCTGGTCCCTATGCGTGATAGATCCAGAAACTCCTATTAATTCCCTGGAGCTGATTTGGATCTGGGAGTTTGACTTCCTGCAACCAAATTTACAAGAAATGAAAGTGTAAGTGAGTTACCTGTTCGTTATTTTACAGTGTGTACCAGAATGCTGGTGTTGGCAAAACTACTGCATTCTCTCTTTGTAAGAAGAAGTTAAATGATAAACGGGAGGATTCTTGGTCTGGATAGTGGTATTATTGGCTGTGTTTATTTTCTTCTCAGTGTTGATTTATATTAAATTTCTAAATATATTTCACATATTGCTTTTCTAAAGCTGAAGGAATAAAATAACGAGATTTTTAATAGAAACAATAAAGATAAAGAAAAAGTAGTGTTAAATAAGGAAACAATTGCTCAATGGTTAGTACGTGTTGATTTTGTAGCACAGCTCTCACAGTTTTAGAATTTTTGGGGTGAATATATTTTATATAGACATATATATATATATACACACAAATATATGTATATATGTGTTGCTATCCCATTGCTCTCTTTTCTCATGAAGATATTAATATTGTAGTTTGGAAGAGATTCATTTTTATACTTTCGAGCTTTTCCACATTTTACCATTGGGATTTTTATGGTTTTCCTCTACAGGACATTTAATAAAATTTCTTGAAACTTATTTTTAGTTCATTAAGATGTGTTTATGAAGCAAATATGTAGTGTCTTCTATTTGACTTTACCCTGGAGCAAAATCTCTCTTCCCTTGGATGAATATCTGTCACTATTTTATGTTAATTTTTTTTTTTTTTTTTTTTTTGAGACAGAGTCTCATTCTGTTGCCCTGGCTATAGTGAGTGCCGTGGCATTAGCCTAGCTCACAGCAACCTCAAACTCCTGGGCTCAAGCGATCCTACTGCCTCAGCCTCCCGAGTAGCTGGGACTACAG
>NW_012150174.1:10985344-10990745 GCF_000956105.1 Propithecus coquereli
CAAAATAAGACAAAAACAGAACAAAAAGAAAACATTTTGTTTTTATCTTCTCCAATTGATGTCTCTGGAAGCAGATTTTGGTTTTATTGTGCTAATGTCAAAGGATCAACATAATTTTAAAGGAAATATCAAAAAGCACATTAAAAATTGGAATAATTTTATGAGAGGACAGATACCATGTTGTAGCTAAGTTGTAGAAACAGTTCAAGAAACAGATGTGGCTCGAGGCCAAATTATATATAACTTGAGTTGGACAAAGGAGAGAAGGGCATAATTAATTTATTCTGATCATGGGAATAAATAGCATGATATCATTTGAAACAGAAACTTCTAAAAAATATAGGAAAAAATATAAACTAACTTATATTTGAGGAATGTAAGAGTGACTTTCTTATGTGAAATCTGTGTTTCTTCATTGATTAAGGCGGGAAGCTCTGCTGTGAGGTTACTTGAACGGGAGGTGAACATCCTAAAAAGTGTAAAACATGAACACATCATACATCTGGAACAAATATTTGAGACACCAAAGGTAAAGCTCTATTATGTGCTGCATTTTGAAAGTTGTTATTACAAAATGAATGTTATTCTATTCTGAAGTAATCCCTTTGGGGCAGTTGCTCATGTCCTTGGCATGAGTCTGTCATTGGAGATTGATGAGAACATTCTGGAGAAATTTTATTATTGTTTGTATAATTAGGTATCTGATGATTAGACTGATGTCTTCAGGAATATGTTCTTAGTGGCATGTTGAAAACAAATGTTTAAAATTAAAACAACTTCATACATAGCCAAATAGTGATTAGAGCTCTCTTAGAGGTGGCTTCGCTTTTGCTCTGGTCCTTAGTTTCTCCATTAGAGTCTCTTGGAATATTGTCTTAATTTGGCAAGGTTAGCTTCATAGTCAAATTCGCATGGATATATTTGTCATGACAGTGTGTAGAAGATATTTTATCATCTGTGTCTTACCTATGTGTTTTCTTCTTCTCTTAGATGTTATCATTCTTCTTTTTAAATGCCTATAATTTTCATTTAGAGTTGTTCGGAAGCCTGGATTATTTGACATTATGTCTCCAGATTGTTTAATACTATGGGCTTGAGTGTTTCTCTTTTTGGAAACAGAATAATGTAATGGTTGGGCATGTGGACTCTGGGGTCAGATTCCCTGTGCATTTGAATCCTGACTCCACCATTAGTTATGAGACCATAGAAAAGTTACTCAACTAATACCTCAGTTTCCTCATCTATAAAATGGGTTTAATAATAGTATCAACCTCATTTGGTTGTTGAAGGATTAAATGAGACAATGGATATAAAGCATCTGCCTCCTTAAATGTTAGCTACTATTTTTCGTTTCCTTTGCCAGTCTCTAAGATAGTAACAGTCAATTTGGCGTATGCATTACGTTTGATTCATTAGGAGTGCTTGGTGACAGAGACCACAGTTATTCTTCATTTGTCCATTAGCAGTATATGGTAATGATGTCCAAAGTCTTCTCTCCCCTTTTCAGTCTTAGAGATTGTGATTTCCTTTAACCCCAAAGCTTCTTAGAATAGTTTTGTTCTTTATCATCACTTTTAAGCAATTTGATTATGATGTGCCTTGGTATAGTTTTCTCTGTGTTTCCTGTGCTTGGGATTCATGGATCTGTGAGTTTCTGGTTTTCATCAAATTCAGGAAACTTATGGGCACTATTTGCTCAATTTTTTTTTTTGCCTTCCCCTGTCCCCCTTTGGGAACTCCAAGTTAGATTGCTTAATATTGTCTGCAGTTTACTGATGCTCTGTTCATTTTTTTCAATCTTCATTTTTCTCTCCTTGTTTCATTTTATATAGTTTCTATTGCTATGTCTTGGGATTTCATAATCTCTTTTTCTGTAGCTTTGTATGTATTGCTAATCTCTTCTGGTAGAAATTTGATTTGGCTTAAAAATATATGTATATATTCCATGTGTCTACTTAACATGCTGAATCTTTCCTCATTCTTCTCGAATATAGTTTATAATAACTATGTTAATATCCCTTTCTACTAATTTTATCATGTGTGTCATCTCCAGGTCAGGTTTGATTGATTTTTTTCTTCATTATGAGTTATATTTTTCTTCTTTGTATGCCTGTTCATTTTTGATTGGATGCCAGACATTGTGATTTCACCTTGTTGGATGCTAGATGTTTTTATATTCTTATAAGCATTCTTGAGCTTTGTTCTAGGATATAGTTGAGTCACTTTGAAAGTTCGAGACTTTTGAAGCTTGCTTTCAGCTTTGTCAGGTGGCACCAGAGCAACCTAGTCTAGGACTAATTTTTCCCTACTTCTGAGGTACGACCCTTCTGAGTACTCTCCCCAGTGCCCGGTGAATTACAAGGTTTTCCACCTGGCTGATGGGAACACAGACTGTTCCTGGCTGTGTCTAAGTGCCAGTGATTGTTCCATTTTCTCCTTTTGCTTGGTTCTTTACCCAGCTTTGGGTATTTCCCATACACATGTGCTGATTAGTACTCTGCTGAAGACTTGAGGAGCTTTCTCTCTGTACAGCCTTCTCCTCTCTGATACTCTGTCCTGTGAACTTTAGTTCTCTTGGTCTTCCTGGACTCCCAGCTCTGCCTCCTCAATTCATGGAATTGCTGGGCTCTGCTTGGATTCTCCCTCCCTGTTCTGTTGTCTGGAAATCTTTCTAGGTAGGGAGCTAGGATAATCATGTGTTTCCTCTCTCTCAGGTATCACTACCCTATGCTGCCTCATGTTTAATGTCTGAAAATAGTTTTTTTTTTAAAATATATTTTGTCCAGCTCTTAAGTCATTTCAGGTGGGACAGTAAGTCTGGACTCTGCTACTGCATCATGGGCACTAGTGGGACTCTAAATCTGGAATAGTTCAAAAGCAAAAGAAACTGTCATCCATTTTTGTTTGTTTGTTTGTTTTTAATGTATGGCTTAGCCCTTGATTCATGTAGATCAGATCTGTCCCCTCTGCCCCATAAACACACGAAAATATAGACCTTCTACTGAAGCCATCTTTAGGATTAAGGAAAGTTGCCGTCTGATTGGTTTTGCCGTGGTACTGATCATCCAGGCTGACTATGCTATGGTTTCTTGTGAGTCTAAATGTTCTCTAGGTCTACACAATTATTTCTAAGAATTATAAAAAGACTTGTTTTGTAACTTTTATTGATATAACTTTGACCAACTTACATATTTAATATGGACATCAACTTATATTGTAAGTACTGCTAATGCAACTTTTCCTTTCAAACAGTTCACTTACCATTTCATGCACCAGTGGTCTGTACAGTGCTGTCAATGGAAAAAATATGGTCCTGTTCAAAAGCTTATTTATATATTTGACTTTGCAGTTACTTTTGAAACTCTAAAGCAGCCTGAAGTTCAGTGAATCAGAATTGTGGCTATAGAAAGAATGGGTGTTAGCCTTCCCTTCCTGTTTTCATGATTACTGATGGAACACACAAGTTGCATTTAGCAGTGCTTATAAGAACAGAATCAGATCCCCAAATCTTAAAAACAACGAAAACCTAGCAGAGTAGGTTAGAATGGAGATGTGGAGGGTACTCTGTGTTTGAATAGCAAGATGTGTGAAAAAGACTTGTGTTTTAGTTGACTGTGAATCTTTTGGACTCAATAGATGATTTGACTGTCGGAATACCTAAAGTGATCTTATTAATAATATGCCTCAACAGAAACAGAATATATGGAGGAGGCATTTTGTCCGTGACTTCTTACCACTCACACCCAATTAGTCACTGAGTCTCACTGTTTCTTCCTTATAGGTATTTTTTACATCTTTTTCCTTACCCCCTTCTTGTCTCTATTCTGTGCCTCACATCCACCCTCTGTAAACAGAGATCAATATATTACAGCCTGCGTGCCAAATCTGGCCTGCTATCTGTTTTTGTGTGGCCCATAAGCTAAGTTTTTTACATTTTCAAGTGGTTGCAAAAAATGTAAATGAGTAGTATTTCATGATATGTGAAAATTATATGAAACTCAAATTTCAAAGTCTATAAATAAAGTTTTGTTGTATTGTTTATGGCCGCTTTCATGCTATAGCAGTAGAGTAGTTGTGAAAGAAACTGTATGGCTTACAAAGCCAGGAATATTTTCCACTGGGTCTGGCCTTTATAGAAAAAGTTTGCTGAGCCCTGTTTTGCATTATTGCTAGAGTATTCATTTAGGAATGCACAATTGGTAATATCATACACCTCCTGCTCCAGATACCAGCTTAAAAACCTTCAGTGGCTTCTTATTGGATGTGGGAAAAATCCATACCCCTTAGCATGATATCCAAGACTCTTTAAAATCTGACATCAACCTGTTCTTTCTAGCCTCACCTCTCACCACTCTACTCTTCTCTACCCTACCAAGTTCCCAATGCTGTTAACACTGAGATACCTGTTGTTCTTTTAACAGCCAGTGCTATTTCAAGATTTGGAGTCTTTGCAGATACCATGTGCTCTACCTGTTCTTTCCCACATTTCTACCCATAAATTCCTATTCAGACATCCAGACCTGGCTTTAATGTTGCTCCTCAGTGAGCATTCTTTAGGCAGAGGCTGCCCCTCCTCTGTAACCCCGTGGCATTTTAGGCCATTAGTGCTCATCCCATGATAGTGTATAACTATCTGTGAGCTTCTTGAAGGTAAATATGTCTTGGCCAGGCATAGTGACCCATGCCTGTAGTCCTAGCACTTTGGGAATCCAAGGCAGGAGGTTCACTTGAGGCCAGAAATTTGAGACCAGCCTGAGCAATATGCAGAGACCCTATCTCTACAGAAATCTAGAAAAATTAGCTGGGTGTGGTGGCACACATCTTAGTCCCAGCTACTGCAGAGCCTGAGGTAGGAGGACCACTTGAGCCTAGGAGTTGGAGGTTGGAGTGAGCTATGATGATGCCACTGCACTCTAGCCTGGGCAACAAAGTGAGACCCTGTCTCAAAGAAAAAGAAAAAAAGACTATGTCTTATTCTTCTTTGTTTCTCCAGTATCCACTGCAGTATCTTGTACATCATAGATAATAAATATTTTTTAATGAATAAATTGATTGAGATTATGATTATATATGCAATATATAACATTTTAAAGATTCCCAGGTATATAATTGGTACTGTCTCTCTCTCTTTTAAATATGTAATGTCAGAAAATGTACCTTGTGTTGGAGCTTTGTGAGGATGGAGAACTCAAAGAAATTCTGAATAGAAAAGGACATTTCTCAGAGAATGAGACAAGGTGGATCATTCAAAGTCTCGCATCAGCTATAGCATATCTTCACAGTAATGGTAAGAAGAGATTATTCAACTCATTGCTCCATGAATGCAGATATCACTTTTGTTTAAGGGTAATTGTATTCTGGATTCATAGTCACATAAATAACACTTGCTGATGGAAGATTT
>NW_012150174.1:10991290-10996036 GCF_000956105.1 Propithecus coquereli
CTGCTGCTGCCCATCAAATCTCTCCCACTATCAAAACCCACGACTAGAGTGCTGTATTTGTTACAGTTGATGAACCTGCATTGACACATCACTGTAGTTTGCATTAGGATTCACTCTTGGTGTTGTACACTCTATGGGTTTTGACAAATCTATAATGACGTTTATCCACCATTATACTATTATCCAGAGTAGTTTCACAGTACTTTAAAAATATTCTGATTATTCTAACTGCTTTATTGGTATTACTGCTGCTGCTTTTCCTCAGGCTCCTCTCCTTTTTTCCTTCAAGGTTGGTTTGGCTTACATGTGACTTTAGAACCTTCTCATTTTACAGATGAGAAAAAACTTTGTTCCAGAGAGGTGCGGTGGCATGGTTTGGTGTGGCAGAGCTGGTACTGGAACCCAGTGGTTCATTCAGCAGATATTTCCTGAGCATCTACTGCACTGTGATTGGTCCTAGAGTAATAAAAATTAAAAGACAAGGCTCCTGCCCCTCAAAGAATTCAGGCTGGTGGGAGATTGAGTATGGAAAAAATATATAATTGAACATGATAATATCTCTAATGGAAAGCCATATAAAGTGCAAGGGACACAGGAGTATAAGTGCCTCATTTGATTTGGAAAGTCAGGAAAGAATTCACAGAGGCAGCAATATTTGATCTGAAGAATACAAAGTCAGAAAAAAATGGGTAGGCTTTCCAGCTAGAGGGAAAAAATTTGCAAAGGCTTAATATTAGGCTAATGTCAATAATTCCAAACAAAATCTTAACAGCATTTTTCATGAAACTTGATAAGATTATTCTAAAGTGGGTGAGAATAGCCAAGACAACAATGAAAGAAAGAAAAGAACAATGGAGGCAGCAGAGAGACTTGCCTTGCCAAGAATCAAAACATAAAGATATGTTATTTAAAACTGTGTGGTATTTATGTAAGAAGAGATAAGAAGAGCAATAAAAACAATAAAAATTCTGAAAAGAAAGCCTGGGAATTGCTTAAGGGAACTATATATAAATGATTAGGTATAATTTCTAATCCAGGGCTCAACTATATTTTTCTAGCAATTATATCTATAACTTTTTAAGTCTAGGGAAATGATTGCTATGGATATGAACTGAATTAGTTATTTGTAAAGGAAATGTTTGGTACATGATTTTTTGTATGTGTATAAAAATCCTACCTGAGCTCTGACATGTTCAACTGGAGATTTTGTGTCTCAGGGGCTTTGTTTGGTTGGTTTTTATCTTAGCGTATAAAGAGTAGGAAAATTTGTGTTGATGTAGAAAAATACACTGAAATAAGTATAGTTTATATGTATACAGCCAAGTTTCAGTGTGTTAAAATGTTTATGCTGACGGTAACATATGCATAGAAGTAAAGAAGTAATCCTCTATTTGAAGACCTAAGTATGTGGGAAACCTTGCCGGGTTTGTGACTGAGATTATCCTTCTCTTCCTGGAAATACCAAAGCCTGGGTAGGATCTTCCTTCGCACTCACCGGGCCACTCATCTTGAAGAGCAGCCAGTTGGAGCAGCAGGGAAATGGGTAGAGATGCAGGAGTCAGAGGAAATGGCTCCTTATGGTTAGAAATGTGGGGGAAGAGGTTTATAAATGTGCCAGAACAGGGCAGAATTATGCTTTTATCCCTCCTCAAATTTTCCAACAGTGGATATTAATTTGTCAAATATATTCATTTTTTTCTATTTGTGTGCCCTCTAATTATTTTTCCATCATTCATTTCATTTCATTTGTTGTTTATTTTCTTGGTAGATATTGTACATAGAGATCTAAAACTGGAAAACATAATGGTTAAAAGCAGCTTTATTGATGATAACAATGAATTAAACTTAAACATAAAGGTAAGATATTAGAAATGGTGGTACCTATTTTCCTATAAACAGTTTGATAGCAAAATGGCAAAGTACATCTTGTTAGATACATTTTGGTAGCTTTCGAGCAGCCAGAAAATAAGTGGCCTGTGATTAAAAGTAAAAATTTCACAAAAGAGGTTGTAACTGACAAGAATAATTTTACAAGTTAAGTGGTGCTATTGAATGTGTTTTTTTAAAGTACATATTCATTTGGATAGCTCTAAATCATTAGTTAATAGCAAGCAAACAGATGCTCTGAATTCTAATTAATTTCAAAATTATGCCTGGTAATTTGATGTAAATGTGTTACAAATTTAGAAAAAAACACACTTTGGCTGTGCTTTCGATACAAAGTTAATTCTAAAGTCTGTGTTTCTCATTGAAAATTTTCCTAGGTATTAATATTTATGTCCTAGGCACAGTTAATGTACGGAATGTTTATTCTTGAAGATTTTATTCAAATTAAGTGTTTCTTAATATCAAATGATAGGACACATTATTTATTATTTAGCACTTTAGTAGTGGCTGCTTTCAAAATATATGAATGAATTAATTTAGGAATAAAATGTTGTCTGTGAATAACTTGCTCTGTTGCAGAAGTTAAATCCCTATATAAATATAAATAGGTTTAAAAGCATTGTTCGTTTACCCAAGTAAGTGTTCTTGAATAGTCCCATTGTAAACTCCATGAGGGTAGGAATTATGCATATCTTAGTCACCTGGTACCTGTGCTCAATTAATATTTGGTAAATGAAGACATAGATGCTCTCCAAAGAATTAAATTGGATTGTGAAACTTTTTGTATATTTTGTATGTCTGTATAGATTTTCTGTAGAGAAAGATATGTATCATATACTCCAAGTGGGATATTTATGTAAACCCCTGGAGAAATTGATTCTTGATTCTTCTATTTAGAAAAATAGTGATATCACATGTTAATAGGAACATTTTCTTACTCTATAAGCCATTGAAAACTTTTTAGTCGATATTTGTGGACCAAGAGCCTATATTTGGTTATATGATCAATAAATGTGCCTGTTTTTCTGCTTTTAGTCCAAGGGTGTTCCAACTTGGGAGATAATTCCAAGGGTACAAACTGAATATTTAATAACCAAATGTTTAATGACCAAGATTTAGAACTAAGCAGAAAGACTATAGTTGCAGCAGCAGGTCTCCAGTGTATTTGTAGTTAATACTGTGTTGTTGTGGATTTTCCCTGTTAATTTGCTTCTCACAGTTTTTAATAGTGTAGTAATTGTTTTAATTAGTATACTCTAGAAACACAAAGGAAATTATAGTAAAGAAGAGATAGCATTTACCAATTATAAATAATTTTTTGAAAGGGGAATTTCAATGAGCACTGACAAGGATAATAATTTACATTTATAAAAGTGTTTTAAACTGGAACATAACTTGATTATCGGGAAAATAGATAATAAATATACTAAGGCCAGAATGCATTTTACAATGAGATAACTATCTTTAAAAAAACTTCTTTATCTGAAAAAAGTCAAATGCCTTCTTTCAAGATACAACTTCCTATGTTGAACTGGTGAATTTAATTAGAAGGCATGAACAGTCAAATCACGGGTGTTCTCTCAAGCTTTCAGAAAGCAAGCTTCTCTTTACCAAGTTTGTTCTGCATACAGAAGGTGGGTGGGAAGGGAAAAGGAAGGTTCTTATTAATAATACATGTAAAGTCCTCCTACCCTCAAGAACCCCTGAATTTGATGCAAGTGCAAAGTGGTGAAAGTCCTGTCTTCAGAATGGGTGAGCTCTGGGACAGGGAAACAGGTGACTATGCTGAATTTCTTCTCCTAGGTGACCGATTTTGGCTTAGCAGTCAAGAAACAAGGTAGGAGTGAAGCCATGCTGCAGACCACATGTGGGACTCCTATCTACATGGGTAAGTTAGTAGACTTGAAATGATTTTTTATGTGTAAAAAAGTGGAGCAACTAATATGAATTACAATTTGAACAATTTGATTTTGCCATCATAACTTCATGGCTTAATGACTTCATGGCTTTTTTTCTTAGGTCAAATAATTTTAATTGTTTTAGCATTTTACTCATACTCCCTACCTTTAAAGATTTTTGTAATTTTTGTTACTTCTCTAGGCTCTTCTTAAAGTTGTTTATACCTTAGGTAATCATACCCCAAACTCAATTATTGTTTTTGTTTACTAATGCTAAAATCATGTGTGTGTTTTGCTTTTTTGTGTTTTTTATCCAATTTCATTGTCATCAGTTTTTCATGAAGAGTACTGATTAATATATTTTGTAAAGCAACATTTTCTATTTTTCTAAATGTGATTTTTAACAGCTTTATCAAAGTTTAATTTAAGTACCATAAAAGATGTACAATGATTTTTCATACATTCACAGGGTTGTGTAACCATGATCACAATCCAGTTTTAACACTGGATTGTGGAAAGTTCCCTCATGTCCATTTGTGCTCAATCTTGTTCCCATCCCAGCCCCAGGTAGCCACTAATCTCTCTAGATTTGTCTTTTTTTCTCTCTAAATTTGCCCTTTCTTGGGCAGGTTCTCTCTAAATTTGCCTTTTCTGGACATTTCACATAAATGGAATCATACAACATATAGTCTTTTTTGTCTGGCTTACTTTCACTTAGTGTAATGTTTTTGAGATACATTCCTGTTGTAGCAAGTATCTGTCATCTATTCTATGTATTGTTCATACCCAGCCAACTCTGCATTTATTATCTGTTTTTTTCACAGTTTCTACATCTGTATAATAGGAATAATGTCACTCATTTATAAAATTTTTTTCGGAAAAAAAAGCCAGGCATGGTGGCTCATACCTGTAATCCCAGTACTTTGGGAGGCTGAGGCAGGAGGATCACTTGAGGCCAGTA
>NW_012150174.1:10997177-10999361 GCF_000956105.1 Propithecus coquereli
TTTGTTTGACAAATGCATACACTTGTGTAACCACCACCACAATCAAGATATAGAACATTTCTATTACCCTGGAAGGTTCCTTTGTGCCCCTTTTAGTCAACCCCCACCCAGATCCCAGTAACCACTGGTGATTTCTATTACCACAGTTTAGTCTTGCTTATCTAGAAGTTTACATAAATTGAATCATACAGTGCACACTTTTGTGTCTGTCTTCTGTTTCACATAATGATTTTGAGACTAATCCGTGTTTATTCATCTTTATCGCTGAGGAGTGTATCTAGTTCATTGCCTTTTTGCCTACTTGATGCATAAAGTTTTGAAACTGTTTTATCTTATTTGGATTCTGTTCATATCCCCCTGTTGGCAAAAGACATCTGGTCTATAGTTACATGGAGAAAATATATTCAAGTCCCCTGAGTTTTATACCTGCTTATTAGTTGTCTACACTGATAACAAGTGAAAGAACAAGAGAAAAGACAGATGGTTTGTGGAGCTTTGCTGACTTCCTAAATAGCTCCTTGGCAGTTACTCTGGCCTCTGCCTTCCTGTGAGAGCTGGGATGACAGTGCAAGTAGAAATGCCCCTGGTAATTAAGACGACTCTGAAAGAGTGAAGACCAGAAATTCCTGGCCTCTGCAGTGTGATGCACCCATATGGAGATCCTTCATTGAATCTAATCACAGAATTTGCCCTTGTTAAGGACACATGGCCATAGTACAACTTGAACTTTAATGATTAAATATTCAAAGATTTTAAGTAGACTTAAAGAATATAAGTATTTAATAGCTGCTTAAAGGAAAAAATTAGTTAATTTTCAATCATTTGGAGACTAATTACTCAGTTTGTTAGTTTTCTATAATTTAGCCTTTTCTCATTCTTTCTTCTGTTTATCTTTTGACCCCTTTTGGTTGCTTTTTCATTCCTTTTATCAATAGAGGAAACAAGAAGAAATGAAATTCCATTTACTTTTAGTAGTTATTATAAAAGGGCAGGGTGTGTGTGTGTGTGTGTAGGTGGGGGAAACTGAAACTGTTTTCTGAAATAAAAACATATCTTTTACGTGGGAGGAACTGTGTAGCTGTGAAACTTTAGGCAAGTCACTTAATATGTATCTGAACCTTAGTTTCTTCATTAGCTAAGGGGATCAAATGCCTATATATTCATCTCACAGAATTCTTAGCATGATTTATACAAATAATCTACAAAAAGCACTTGTAAATTTTAAAGTCCTATTGAAATATATACATATATTCTATGTTTATGTTTATAACTGTTTTCTTTAAAGAAAGATATTTGATCCCTAGCTATAGAGATACAATAGACATATTCCTGCAATATCATTTGTGACTTTTTGAAAAACCAGCCATTACAAAAAAAATCTGATTGTTAAAAAATGTGCTACATTATAGTAAAAAAAAAAAAAATGTGCTTCTTTGAGAAGGTTTTTTAAAGAAGCCCTATTGTGAACACCTTTGTAAAGCGAGGAACATAGAATTGGGGAGTCATGACTGCCTGGATCTTAGTCCGTATCCTGCAACAGATTGGCTTTTTGATCCAGTCTTATAGGAGCTCTCTTTTTGTCTTGGTTTTCTCATTTAATAATGTGGAAGATAACTCATATTCTGTCATAGGGGTGCTGTGATGTTATTATTATTATTCATTTACCGAAGTGATTTATAACCATTTATCTTAGTTTTTCTGTGAATCTAGATTTCCACGTATTGGGCTTGCTTTATATTGCATGCACTTAAGGCATATATTCAATTTTATTGTAGGAAAGGACTGAGGTATTGTTGTCTTCTACTATAACTACAGTCTTTGCAAAATCATTTCTTAACAGTTTCAAAAGAATAAAGAGTAGCACATTCAGTCTTACAGTTGATGCTATTGTTCCATTAGAGGCCAAATAATAGGAGTGAAGATACAGTGACATCAGTTGCGAAGGCCTGTACATTATTCATTTAACATCTGCTATTGGTTCTTTTTTCCCTGTGGCGGAATAAATTACAACATATCAGCACATTTTTTATGCTTTGTGTTTAAGCATTTAAAAGTCATTTATTGTATTATTAATATTATTTTATTTCTGCTTGTTTGGCAGCCCCTGAAGTTATCAATGCCCATGACTATAGCCAGCAGTGTGACATTTGGAGCATAGGTGTCATAATGTACATTTTGTAAGTA
>NW_012150174.1:11002196-11003429 GCF_000956105.1 Propithecus coquereli
AATCCCAGTACTTTGGGAGGCTGAGGCAGGAGGATCACTTGAGGCCAGTAATTCAAGACCAGCCTGGGCAACATAGCAAGACCCCATCTCTAAAAAAAAAAAAAATTTTTTTTGAGGACTTGCTTTGTGTCAGACATTGTTCTAGGTGTATTACAAATAGAACAGTGAACAAAACATAAAAATGTTTTGCCTTCATGGAGCTTAAAATTCTTTTGGTGCAAACATTAAACATTAAACAAACATTTAAAAATCTAGTATTTTAGAGAGAAGTACTAAGGACAAAAAATAAAACAGGGATGGGGATAGGAAGTACTGAGGATGAAAATGATATCTTTCTTATCAGGTTGACATGAGAATTAAATGAGAGAATATATGTAAAGTGCTTAGCACAGTGCCTGACACTCAGTGCTCAATTTTGACTCTTGTAATAATGCTGATTTTTTTTCTTGATCAAATTTGTTAGTGGTTAGGACAGTTTCTTGGGCTTTTTAGGAACTAGCGCATATCTACCGTTATTTGGATTGCTTTTTTGTTAATTTCTCCTTTTATCTTTCTGAATTCCTTCTTTCTGCTTTATTTTGGTTTAATTTTTGACTTCCTAAGTTGAATGCTTATTTATTTTCATCTTCTTATTTTCTAATAAGTGCATTTAAGGCTGTATATTTTCCTCTGAGTACTTCTTTGACTATTTCTTTTGCCATATAGTATTCTAATCATGATTTATCTTGTAATATACTATAATTTTAGTTTTCTTCTCTAATCCAAGAATTATTTAGAAGTGCTTTTAGAATTTTTCCAGGTAGTTGGGATGTATTTATTGCTTATGTGAATGCACCTAGCTTTTTAGTTTTTCTGTCTGGTTTTCTTCATTGTAGTAGACAATTATATCTTAAAGGTTTTCAACTTTTAGGAATTTTCTTTGTGATTGAACACAAGATCAGTTTTGTAAATGTTGTACTGGATATTTTAAAAGTATGTATACCTGATTTGTCGAGCCTAAAAATTTGTGTGTGTGTGCTTATTGAATCAAATGTGATACCTTTGTGATTCACATTTTCCATATTGTTAGTTACTTCTGTTGCTAAGACAGAAAGAGAGAGAGTTATTAAAGTCATTCACCAAGATAGGGCTTTGACACTTTTTTTTTTGAACTTTAGGAGATTAAAAAACCCCTACTTTATAGAAATATAATTTACATACAATAAAATGCACAAATTTTAAATATAAAGTTCA
>NW_012150174.1:11006741-11012015 GCF_000956105.1 Propithecus coquereli
GTCGGGCAGGGGAGAGGGGGGGCAGGGGGAGGGAGGAGGAGGGAGGAGGGGATGGGTATTTGTATACACAAGGAGTGCAATGCGCACCACCCGAAGGATGGACATATTTGAAACTCGGACTTGGGGGGGGTTACCAAGGGCAACATACGTAACCTAAACATCTGTACCCCCATAATATGTTGAAATAAAAGAAAAAAAAAAGAATATTACAAGTTCTTACTGACTGTTCTCCCTGCCTCTGGTCACCCTCGCCAGTTTGCCCTTTACACTGCTGTCAGGGTTTTCCTTCTAAGTCACCAATCTGATCATACTACTTTCCTGATTAAAAACCTCTGATAATTATTTTTTGCTACAGAAGAATATCTGAGCATCCTGGCATGGCATGGCATAGCAAGTGTTTCATGACCTGACTCCAGCATGCCCTTCCAGTCTCAGTCTGGATGTGTGTTCCTGTTCACCTACCCCAGGCTGCGGTGATTCTAGGCCACTCTCCATTATTCAGACACACCCTGTGTTGCATGTCTCTGGGGTGTGTGTGGGTGTGTGTGTCTTCTTTTTCTTCCCTATAATCCTCTCTATTCCTACCCTATCCTCCCAGCAGAGTTACTACATTTATCATATATATACTTTCCCACACTCCACAGAGGATTTTAAGGCTACATACAAAAATGCGTGCAAAACAGTAATGTTGAAAGAAAAAATAATAAAATAGGAAGGTTTGCACATATGTAAATTTGATGGAATTAATTGTTCACTTTTATGTGTTCTCACAATACTTTTTAAAACTAGATTATAATATTGTAATATTATCATAGATATGTTGTATCTTTTTATTATTCAAAATTCCATGAAGGACAGAGATTTTAGATTATTCATCTTTATATTCCTGGTATCTGGTACAGTAGTAGGCACATATTCAGCGCTCAATATGTTTGTTAAATTGAATTAAAGCGAATTGTCTGAGGGGTGTTCTGAAAAGTTAGCAACCATTGTTCTGCCTCTTGGTGAATATGAACATTTTTATGTTGATGCAACATTAGTTTTATGGCCATATTGAAGATTTCACTATGTACTACCTCTTCCAGATCATTTCTAAATATTGACATCACAGTGGTTACATTTTCACCGTTCTGTGAAATGGAATACATAGACAGTAGAAATTGGATGATGTGATTGTAGCGGTAGTTTAGCTGGTCAGCATACATCATTGCTTAGATTAAACAAAGTACAAATATATTCATAAAATTTTTGATCATTGTTTTCTGCTGATTAGAATCATAGTGCAAAAACTCTGAGCCTTAGTCTTTAATTAAAATATAACTATTTTAAATTAGTCTTTTGTACTCTCAAGACTTTATGGACAACACAAGTCAAGCATGATATGTATAACCTAATATTACACAATTCGTGTGGTGTTTGGTGCCTTCTTAGTTTGATTTTGGTGTTAAGGGAAGTGAATGTATTACATATCTTAAAAAATCGTTCTCTTTCTTAAAGATATAATTTTAATTTTTCTTCCTCAGAACATGGCTGCATATCATCATAATGATGTCTTCTTTTCTTTACAGTAGACTCTTACTTAGCTAATCAGAGCCTATTCATTAATCTGTCTGAGCCCAGTGGTGTTACAGATAATTTCCTTCACCAAGAGCACAAACATACCTTCTCCAGGGGTGTTATTTTCTTGTTTATCCGTTACCTCTGATTCATTTCTACTTAATTGGACAATGATAGCATACTTTCTCAAGGTGAAATCAACATAAATAAATATTCTTTATGGTTACTGTTCTCTGCTGTTTTGATTCCCATGAATGCAGCAGAAAATAAAAGGAAGACTTTAGGAGGCATTTTTCATGTCTTGGATTCCCTTTTCTGGATGTGCAGAAAATTGCTGTCATAAAATTTCATATGCTGCTGATTGACCAACCATTAGATACGTTTTTGCGTAAGTAAAATTGCGAAGGACAGAAAAAAGTGGAATTTTTAAAATGTAGCCCTTAAGCTATAGTTGCATGCTAGTCAGGCAATGTAGGGACAGCTAAGAAATTGGTGGATGTGCATATCACTGGTTGATAACAGGCTCAATGAACTGGGCTTTTACTAGCCTTTACTTGTTATAATAGATATAGTAATTGCCCATAAGGCCATGCTTCTGGCCTTTTCGTTTTCTATTGTTTTTTTAAAATTTCATTTTAAAACTAAACAATAGCAAGGCAAGTAAGATGAGGGAGAGAAGGATCAGAATGAGCGAGAGAAATAAAAAGTATTAAAATAAGAGTTTGCAGAACAATTTGATAAATGCTAATCTCTTAACAAGAACCTATTGGTAAATGAAAAACTGTGTTGTATAGCCTAGTTTGATAAACTATTAGGATGAAAGCACTTTTCCCTAGAAAAGTGATCATCATCATTATCATGAAAAATATTTATCAAATTTTGACTTATCCAGAAAATGTTCCTGAGTCAGATTTTTAGAGAACTTAAAGAAAAATGTAACTAAAGAAAAGCCATAAAAATATAACCATTAAAAAACTTAGAGATTATTATACTATGTACAGAATAGACTTGCAATTTAAGAAGTGTAATGGAATTATGCCATTTTATTCTTTCAATAATAAAGTAGAAAATATAATCCTAAGGGTTGAAGAATAGACATACAGAGTTGCCTCTGTAATGAGTCTAGCTTCAACTTATGTATGGTTTTCCCTGGGCAAATCTGGCTGTTGTCTACAGGATTGCCCTCAGATGTTGGGGTTGACAATATTGATGATGACTAACAGTTGTTGAGAATGTACTATGAAGAACTGAACTCAATTTTTAAGTATTTTCTTGTAGTTTTGGCCTAGGTCACCTGTTGAAGTAGTGGTTTTATAGGCTTGCCATGTCGTGTTAAAAGATTCTAAAGATACATAGTCCTTGAATTATAGAATGTGCAAACAAGCCCATGTTTACTTTATACACACTGCTCATGGTTTTACTGATGTTAGTTGTTATGTATACTCAGCTTTCACCTTTTCAGACTGAAGGATCAAATTATCATCTGATTTTCCACATCCAGACCTTCTTCATTTTGTATGCTACTTTTGAGAGTTGTAGCCATTTTAATGGCTTTTTGACTTTGACTCAGAGCCTATAAAAATTCCCAGGGTTATTCGTGGTTTATTTTTATTGTTATACTTGTATAGTATTTTACCGTGAGTATACATTTGTATGGTATTTTATTATGGATAAAATTCTTACATGGTCATTAGACTCTGATAACTGTCATTAAACTGATAACTCATTGTATTTTTTCCTTAAGTCCACTTTGCATTGTATACCTTAAAGCATTACCTTACCCTTGCTCACACCAAAGTATATCTCCTCTATTAGCTGCCACTATTATTGTACACTTAAACTCACTTTCCTGTATTTTAACCCCATTTCAGCGTAGCATTTCCCCACCTGGAAGAGCTCTGGGTAATTTGCAAATTGGAGGTTTCAGTGTATACATGTATGCTTCCTCTACCAGGTAATTTCTCTCAGTACTGAGATAAGAGCCTAGCACTGATCTTAGAAAACCCTATTGTTTCCATTTCCACATTCAAGGAGGTATTCGTCTCTTCCTATCCTTCCTTAAATAGGAAGCACCACTACTTCCAAGTTCTGTGGAAACTTGACTTTTAATAGCCTTCTTTTGATTATTTTTTTAAAAATTAAACAAAGTGGTTGCCTTTGTTATAGATTATGTGGAGAACCACCCTTTTTGGCAAGCTCAGAAGATAAGCTTTTTGAGTTAATAAGAAAAGGAGAACTACGTTTTGAAGATCCAATCTGGGATTCCGTAAGTGATAGTGGTAAGTATAGACTTCTTATTATTTACTAAAGCTAATATAAGAAAGTTGGCTGATAATTCAAATGTTTGTTTAGTCATTAAATTTACATGTGGAAATAAATACTGTTTATTTGTGGAAATAATGATATCTTCACTGTGATTGTTCATAGTCAAAGCTTCCACAAAAACAGAAAATATATAGTAAAAATTAAGGAGGAAATTTACTCATCATCTAGCTAATTTTTACCATGACCATTAAACTACGTAATTCAGGCAATAAAACTTCATGTTAGGCTTTAAACTTTATTTATTAGGCATTTATACTGGTGGCATTTACTGTATACTTAGCATCTTTCCTTCATGTTATGCAGACCTAATCCTGAGTAAATTGGAAAATGTATGATATTAATTATAGTCAAGATAAATAAGATTTTCAGAATTTTCCCTTATTTGCAGCTAAAAGTGTTTTGAAACAACTTATGAAAGTAGATCCTGCTCACAGAATCACAGCTAAGGAACTCCTAGATAACCAGTGGTTAACAGTAAGTTATAGTGTTACTTTTTTTCCCTTTCTTTCTGACATGCCACCATTGTTCATGTCTTTTCATTTTGCCTTGTAGTTCTGTACACAGTCTTCTTAAAACTAATTAGTTTCATATTCTGACAAGTTAAAAAAATTGAGTCTTGACACATTTCTGAAATGGGCATTTTCAAACTGTTACAACTGTTACCACAGTTGTTTATATATATTTATAGAGGTTTAAACGATCTTTGCTTCATGAAGGTATGTCCAATAGAACAGAGCCAAGAAATGTCCATTATTAAAGCTGTGGACCATTGAAGCAGTCTGTATGGGTTAGTGATATAAAGCACTGGAACCTCTCACCTCTCTTTCAACTCTTTGGATGCATGAAATTGGGGACTGAGAAAAGCCAAGGTCTCCAAACAGCGGCTGTTATCTGGCTTGAAATTTTAAGTAGTTATTTACATAGTGCTTTCCACCATTAGACTAAATGCCTCAAGCATAGACCCTGTGTCCTATTGCTCTTTGTACCCCTATACCCAGAAAAATATTACCTGATCACAATAGGAACTTTGGAAGAGTCTGCTACCTACCTCGCAATATTTATTCTCTCTCTCTTCTGTGGTAATGAGGATCCTGATTTTAGCTGGAAACATTGCTATCCAGTTAAAAAACTGTACTCCTTAGTTGTCTTTGCTAGTGATCATGATGGTCAATGAGATGTAAGTGGAAGTGGATGCCATTTCTGGGAAGCATCCTCAAATGGAGAGGGTATGGCATTCCCCATGCCCTTCTTCTTTCCTGATGGCTGGTATGCAGATGTGATGGCTGCGATTTGAATAGCCATATTAGACTATAAAGTGGAATCCATAAACTGGGGATGGCAGAGCAACAAGGTGCAAGGAGTCAGGGTCAGGGCTGCCCTGCCAACCTTTTT
>NW_012150174.1:11012600-11061137 GCF_000956105.1 Propithecus coquereli
TACCCAGTAATGGGATTGCTGGATCGAATGGTACTTCTACTTGTATCTCTTTAAGATATCTCCATATTGCTTTCCACAGAGGTTGCACTAGTTTACAGAATTTTTTATGTGAGCAGGAAACGACTTCTGTCATCTTTAAAACACTCTAAAATATGCAGCTGAACCTAATCCCAATTAAGGCAAAACTCAATAAACAATTAGTGAATGATTGAATGACACAGTAAATGAATAGGTCTATAGATGTCTCAGAAAATGTCTGAGAACTGAGATTGGTGATTACTAGAGCACATGGGAATATTACTGAGGTGTATTCATCTATGAAAAAAATTATAGATCTATTATTTGCTAGACACTGAGTTAGGTACTGGGGATACATGATATAATTACATGAAATTAATTAATTGAAATGTAAATTAATGTATGATTATATTCTTTAAAGATCACTGTGGCTGTTGGGTAGAAAATGGCTTGGAAATAGGGAATTAAATAGATACTGAGGTAGTATTGTTGAGAGATGACAGTGGCTTGAATAGGGTGGTACCAACAGAGATGAAGAAAAGAACCTGTGAGATAATACAGGTTGTCCCAAAATAAGGGAGGAACCAAGGATGACACCTAGATTTTTCTCTAACAACTGGTTGGATGGTGGTGCCATTTACTGAGATATGGAAGACTGTAGGAAAATAGATTTCTTTTCTAGGGCAGGGGTGGTGAATCAAGAGTTCTATATTAGATATAAGTTTAAAATGTCTATGTGATATCCACATGGAGATATCAAATAGATAATTGAATATGTGAGTCTGGAACTGGAGAAGCCTGAGCTGGAAATATAAATTCGAGAATCTTGAGTATGTAGATGCCACATAAAGCCATTGGACTGAAGGGATGAATTAGGAGGAAAATACAAATAGAGAAAAGAGGCCCAAACAACATGCCTAGGCAGTACAACATTTAGAAGAAGTCAAGATAAGTTTAGATACAGTAAATACACAATAGTATCACTCTCCTTTTAAATTCTCTAATTTTCCATTGGCAATTTCTAATCATTTCTTTGAATAACACTTTTTTTCTTTAAGGGCTAAAAAATAGTCTTTACTCAAGAATGGATTATGACTGCCCTCTTCTGTGAATCTGTTGATCTCTCAAAGGATTCTGTACAATAATTATTTCTGGCCTACAGTAATTGTGCAAATGAGTTAGCAGCTAGATCATTGCAAAACTGTACTGAGTAGATTTGTAATACAGCAAAATAAAAAACTGTAAAACAGATGGTGTGCCTTAGAAATTTATCTCTTTTCAGCATCACACAACATTCGGGTTTGGCCATTTAATTATTTGTTTTCTAATTAGTACAACTTTATTTCTGGCTTTGGTCATTTTTCTAGAAGTCTCCGTTTTTGAGCCTCTATAACATTTGTCTCTGTGAAGTCTTTGCCAAATGGATAGAGAAGCGACAGATACCGTGTACTGTAGCAGGCTATCCTGAGGAGTTCAGTGCATGGAATTTAGAATACTGGCATTTTACAAACTTCTGAAGTGCAAAAACTCTTTTCCTCTTAACCACTTGGAGTTTTACTTCCTGTAATTCATATCCTTTATTTGAAATAATCTAAAGGAAACATGATAGTTCTCTCAGTGCCTTGCTGCTGACCTAACACATAGTAACATTTTTTTTCAAAGAGCTTTATTGGATAAAATGTCTCTGTAGTTTAGCCTATGTATTGTACATTTTGAAATGTGATAAATATCTGAAAAGTATTCTGAGAAAAATAATGATTATTTCTCTGTATACACTGAAGTGAGTGGAATTTCAGATAAACACATATGTATTGCCATCCTGATTTCAAAAGCCAAAGGTTAGATGTAAGGAAAAACAGCCAAAAATTGACTTTCGTGCAAAGGAAGAATTTGGCAATGACTCCCATGGCCAGGAGTGTGCCTGTTATTCTCTTGTATTCATTTCTTCCTTTTCTCCTCTTTACTGTCAACTGTGGTTCAGGAGATATTATATTTGCTTCTTATTAGATAACTTCAGTGGTCTCTCAGTGTTCCTTCAAGTCCCCTGGTAAGAACTAACATCAAGAATTGACATTTTTAACATGCTTCCCAGGTATTTTTTATGCCCATTTATATTTAAAAACCACTGCAGTAAATTAAGAACATCATTTTTCTTTTGTGGCTTGTCAAAAGTTAGTTCATAGTTTCGAGCTTTGTTTGTATTATTCATACATTAAGTAATTCCTTCAACATGTTCTGTGTGTAGTGTGCCTACCATGTGCCAGGCCCTGTGATAGGTAATAAAATATAGTTAAAGACATTGTCTCTGACACGAGAAACTTACAATCTAACAAGGAAAACAAGCTATGTTTTCCTATGTAAGATACAATGCAAGGAAGAAAATGATAAATGACATTAAAAAATTGCCAAATGACCAGCAGTGTGGAAGCAAGCAAGTGTGAAATCAGAAAGTTTAGTTTGACTGACAGATAAGATGCTTGAAAGAAAAAAGTGGGAAATGAGACTAGAAAAGAAAAGAAAATTACAATACTAAAAAAGAAAAGAAAATTGTGAGTGGACTTAAATCCCAGGTTAGAATTTTAACTTCATTCCATAGGCAGTGAAGAACAACTATATATTCTTTGAAATGAAAGAAATTATTGTTAAAGTTCATCAATCTTGTAATTTTAAATGGGATAACAGTCATTTAAATGTCTATATTGATTTTAGAAAGTATGTTTTGATTTTAATCCATCAGGCACTGTAGAGCTACAAAGATGAATAAACACATTCTCTCCCCTTGAATAATTTACCACAAGTTACAGCCTATACTTTGCTTTATAGTCACACTTTGCAAAGGCACTTGTAATCAAGGTGTGGGATCTAATTTCAGAACAGTCTTTCCTAATGTGTGAACAGGCCCTTGTTCATTAATTATATGTTGTTATTCAGGTTTTGGTCGTTAGCTTTTGACCCTTAGCCTTAACATACACACTCTACATAAGAGGATGGAAATTTTCTGATGCCTGACTGTTGGCTGTTATTTTTTTCCTTCTATATTTTTTCATCTTAAATATGTCAAGACTCTTACCTTTATTTTATTGTATATAGTTGCTCTTAAATCCTGAATTATCTTATGTATATGAATATCTCTTGAGTCCCTGTTTAGTGAAGCTTTTTATAAAAAATTATGTTAGGAAAAATTTCATTAGCCAGGATACTTGGGGATTTATTCAGTATTAAATTATTGATATATACTCAACAATTCAACAAATGTTTATTGAATAATTACCGTGTGCTATGGAGGACACAAGGATCAGCCTGGTGCATTTGGTTTTTTGAAAAGACCAAAAATAGATAAATCTTTGGCAAAATTAATCAAGAAAGAAATAGAGAAGACAAAAATAATATTACATATGGAAGAGGGAATACAGTGACAAATAAGGCAGAGATTAAAGGGTAAAGATTAAAAAGAGAATACTACCAACAACTGTGTACTAATAAATCTGAAAATGTATTCAAAATGAACAAAATTTCTTTTCCTAGAAAATATTTTTCCTAGAAAAATGCAGTTACATGAAACTATCTTAAGAATAAATAGAAAACTTGAATTGTCTTGTAATCATTAAAGAAATCAAAGCAGTAGTTTAAAATCTTCCAAAAGGAAAACACCAGGCCTAGATAATTTCACAGATGAATTATACCAAACATTCATCTTAAACTTTTTTTTTTTCATCTTAAACTTTTAACTCTTCTACCCTTCGAAAGAGGAAATGTTTCCTAATTTATTCTAAGACTATACTCTCTATACTATAGTATAACAAAACCAGGCCAAAACATTACAAGAAAAGAAAGCTATCCATTTCACTTACTAATATAGATAATATTAATAAAGTCATAAACTTTTAGCAAGTTGGATTCACCTATGTGTATAAACAGATAATACGTTATGACCAAGTTGAGTTTTCATGATTTAATTTCAGAAATATTCTATAAATACAAATCCCCAGATTAACACATTATAAGGAAAAAAGCATATGATCACTTCAGAGAAAACATTTGTAATAAGACTCAACATGTATCCATAATTTAATTAGAAATAAAAGGAAACTTCCTTAACCTGATAAATGCTTACAGCAAATATCATTCTGAATAGGAAATGTGAGAAGCATGTCCTTTAAAATAAAGAGTAGTCAAGGAAGTCAGCTTTCAATATTTTTTTCCCCAACATTGTTGATCTTAGTCAATTTAAGACAAGGAAAAGAAATTAAAGATGTGAGAATTGGAAAGCAGAAATAAAACTTATTTATAGTAATCTACAAATGAATTATTGGAATTTATTTATTTACTGAGAAAGGTAGCTGGATTTAAGATTAATATACAAAAGTCAATTCCATCTCTATTCACTAGCAACCAACAACAGAAAATACAATAAAAATGAAGACTTAATGTAAAATAGTAACAAAGATTATAGGCTATCTAGGAATAAATGCAAGATTTGTAAGATCTCTTTGGGGAAAAGTTTTAAAATTTGATTGAGAAACACTGAAGAAGGCTTAAATGTAAAGAAACATATACCATAATCATGGATCAGGAGATGTAATATAAAAATTAAATTGTCCCATATTAATGTATGTTCAATGCAGATCCAATCAAAATTCCGTAAGCTTTCCTGGCCATAAAATTTATGTGGAAGAGTAAAAGGTCAAAAACAGCCAAGACATTTCTGAATGTCTTGATTTACCAGATATTAAGATTTATGAAGCTACATTAATTCGCACAGTATGATAATTGTCAAATAGAATAAAATAGAGGGTACAGAAACATATCCATGTATATCTGGAACTTTTATGACAGTGGTCATATGGAATATCAGTGGGAAAAGGAGGCACTACTCAATAAAGGGAGCTGAAATAAATGGTTATCCATATGGAAAAAGCGAAATTGAATTTCTATTTTACACCATAGACAAAAATCAATTCCAATGGAATCAAGAGCTTATATTTAAAACCAAATTTTGAAACATTTAGTGAAAAATAGAAGTGAATATCTTTTGCGTCTTAGGGTGTGTAGGAAAGGATTTCATAAATAAGATACCAAAGGCACTAAATAAAGAAAATGATGGACTAACTTGACTATATTAATCTTAAGAACTTCCGTTTATAACACACCACCTTAGGGGAAGTTGATAGGTTATAAACTGGGAGAAGTCTTTTGTAAGGTGAATTACCAACAAAGGATTAATATCAAGAAATTTAGGTAACTCTTACAAAGCAATACAAAGAAGATGAACACAAACAACCTAGTACAAAATAGGCAAAGACAGAACCAGATATTTCACACATTTGGCTAATGAATATGTGTCAAGATGTTTAATCTCAGTAGTAATCAGGCAAATACAAATGAAGACTTCAATGAAAGAAACCCTCCCGCCAAAAAAAGACTGACAATATCAGGTATTAGAAAAGATGTGAATAAAAAGTATCTCTTAATCATTGCTGGTGAGAATATTAATTGGTACAACTATTTTGGGAAAAGGGCCTGGGATTATCTTGTAATGTTAACCATTCTCATACTCTACAGCCAAGGAATTTCACTCCTAAGAATATACACAAGAGGAATTCTTACACATATATACCAGAAGACAGATACAATGTTTGTAGGAGTATATAAGAAGAACAAAAAGCCAGGATCAACCTAAATGCCCTTTGATTGGAGAATGAATAAATTGTGATATAATCTAACAACAGAATATTATACAGCAATGAAAATGATTGTGTATATCTACAAAGTCATGAAATGTTATTTTAAATTTAATTATAGTTTTATGAAAATAAAATTTATTTACTGTTAAATATAGAGCTTTTAAGTATATAGACTGATGGCTTTTTATATTTGTATACATTTGTGTAACCACCACCAAGAACAACATACAAAACATTTCTATCCCCCTAGAAAGTTACTTTGTTCCCTTTTCTTGTCAGTAACTCTCCTTACCCTCCTCCCAAAGGTAACTACTATTGATCTCTTTCACCATAGATCAGTTTTACCTATTGATGTACTTTATATAAATGGAATCTACAATATATACTTTTTGTGGCTTCTTTCACTTAATATTATGTCTCTGAGATTCAGTTGTTGTTTGAAGGGTAGTTTTTAAATGTTACATATTATTTCAGTGTATGAATATAGCACAATTCATTTATCAGTTCTCCCTGTTAGACATATGGATGTTTCTAGAATTTTATTAATACTAGTATAAATAAAGTTGTTATGAACATTCTTGTACACATCTGTTTTTGGACATATGCACTCATTTCCCTTGGGTGTATATCTAGGAGTGAAATTGCTGGATGACACGGTAGGCCCCTAAACTTTATTAGAAATTGCCAAAGAGTTTTTCAACGTGGTTGTACCATTCACTGGCAATGTGTGACAGTTCTGGTTTTGCTCTCCATCCTGTCCAATGCTCGTTACTGTCAGTATATTTTAAATTTAGATACTCTGGTAGATACGTGATGGTGTCTCATTGTGGTTTTAATTTGTTTCCTAAGTGACAAATGAAGTTGGTTAACCAGTAAGTTGGTTGCTTATTGGCATTTTGAGTATATTTTGTGAAATGCCTATTTCAAGTCTTTTCTCCATTTTTCCGTTTGGTTTTATATCTTTTTCCTACTGATTTGTAGAAGTTCTTTGTGTATTCTGGATCTGAGCCTTTTGCTGTTTGTGTGTGTATATATATGTATGTGTCATATAAAAATGCCATTAACAGATAAACATATAAATATAGATGCAAATACATATATGTACATATATATGCATATACATTTTTTCCAGTCTATTACTTGTCTTTTCAGTTTCTTTTTCTTTTTTTTTTTGAGACAGAATCTCACTCTGTTGCCCGGGCTAGAGTGCCGTGGTGTCAGCCTAGTTCTCAGTAACCTCAAACTCCTGGGCTCAAGCAATCCTTCTGCCTCAGCCTCCCAGATAGCTGGAACTACAGGCATGCGCCACCATGCCTGGCTAATTTTTTCTATATATTTGTTTAGTTGTCCAGCTAATTTCTTTCTATTTTTAGTAGAGATGGGATCTCGCTCTTGCTCAGGCTGGTCTTGAACTCCTGACCTTTAGCGATCCTCCCGCCTCGGCCTCCCAGAGTGCCACGATTACAGGCGTGAGCCACCGCGCCCAGCCTCCAGTTTCTTAATGGTGTCTTTTGATGAACACTTTTTAACTTTGATAAAATTCAATTTATTATTTTTTCTTTTATACTTGATGCTTTTTGTGTTCTACTCAGTAATTTTTTTTTTTTTTTTTTTTTTTTGCTTACCCCAGGGTAAGGAAGAAACCACCTTTGTTTCCCACTAAAAGCTTTTATATATTTATCCCTCATATTTAGGTCTTTATTGCATCATGAATTAATTTTTTATGTATGGTATAATCTAGGAGTTGAGATTCATTTTTTTCCCTCAGGAATATCCAGTGGTCTCAGCAATGTAATTTTGAATGAAAAAAAAGAGTAAGTCCCAAGGCATGATACCTTTTTTATCAAGTTAAAATGACTGAAACAAAAAATAATTTTTTGAATATACATAGATATGATGAAAAAATATAAAAGGGAAAGCAAAGGAATAATAATCACAAGATTCTGGATAATAGTCTCCTCAGGTGGTAGAAAGCAGGAAGACAGTATGGAGGAAAACCACGTGGATGCAAGTTATTGTCTGTTTTCTAGTTTTCTTGTTGCATAGTTATTTTACAGATGTTATATGATAAATAGGTGAATGAATAAATAAAAAACAAAACTTTGCATGGGTCGATAAGAATATGTCATGAGGGGGCAAGGATAATAATAATTCAATCCTGTGCACCTGAGGTCCAGTGAAATATATCTAAAATTGTTTGATGAAATAAATAATCAAAAATTATTTTCAATGCTGTATCAACTAAAAATTTAATTAAGTCTTCCTTCAGTTTTGTTGGAAGCAAAGAAATAAAGCATCTCACTTCCAAAAGGATTTTCTGCCAAATCACTAGGTTCATTTGCTTTCTGAGAACCAACACGAGAATTTTGAATTGTCCTTTTGGTGCTCCAGAGATTTTTTTTTTTAAAACATTTTAAGTAAGATTCAAGATGGATGAAAGCTATGCCTGTTTTTTGTGAAGTGGAAGAAGCTGACTTAAGAAAAAGAACATGGAAAGGACTACTGCAAATCCTTGCTTAAGGAGGTGAGGGAAATTGAGGGCCTTAAAATTAATTCCCTGCAAACTATCTCTGCCCATACATCCCTTGGAAATTCTTCATGTACGGCCAGGTATACGCATACCCCGGTGTGAAGAATGTTGGATTGGAATATATTGAGTTACTGAGTTGGAAAGCTCCACTCTAATTGTAACTAGAAATTCTTGGCAGGCAGTTGGAAATGTACTTCTTGAACAAGGGTAAATTATTTAATTTCTCAAGCTGTTTCCTCCTGAAGAATAGGAATATCAATATTAGCCTTATCTACTCACATAGCTCCTATACTTGTGAAAAAAAGTCATTGAGATGACTTTGTCAGGAAAAACTTGAAAGTGGTACACAGTCGCTTACTTTACTGGTTGCTGTTGTCTTGATATCCTGCTGCCTTGGACTCATGAGACCCATCAGGATATGCTTGGTGATTTTCTTGGGTGCTTTCTGTCCTTTGTGGGTATCTCAGACTTACGTTACTTATGTTATATCTTTTCCTGCTATAATTTACATTAATTATTAGTCATATAAAGGTAATAGTTGAGATTACCCATGGTAAATGAGTAAAGAAAACAGGAAAAATAACTTTCTTGCTCCCCTCATTCCCTTATTCTCTCTCACTAAAGATAATCGTTGTTAAGTCTCTTATGTATCCTTTCAAAAACATTCTATACATTTTTAGTACATACTTTACACAAATGGGTTCATATTATACAACTCTTATTTTTCACCTAATACAAGAGCCGTCTGGAAAGTATCCATCCGTGGATACAGTGAATACATGGATACAATGGCTGGATACTTTCCAGATAGCCTTCGTATATACTAGAAAGATTTTCTCATATTTTTTAAAAAGCCAACAACATTGTATCCCAAACTACAGATACACTATTATTTTAGAAATAGTCCTCTGTAAATATGGAACATTTAACTTCTTTCAGATCTTTCCTATTATAATCAGTGGTACAACAAATATAAATATATCTTTGCATACTATGTCAGCATATCTGTAGCATAAATTCTGAACAGTGGAGTTGCTGGTCAGAGAGAATATGCATTATGCATTTTGATAGGTTATTGCTAATTTATCCTCTCGTAGAAAGCAAGTAAATGAGAGTGCTTCTTTCCCCACACCCTTACCAGCACAGGGTATTAGCAAACCTAAATTTACATCCATCTATTAGGTGAAAATTGGCACCTTATTGCTTTGATTTGGATTTTGTTACTTTTTAAAGTTGACTATCCTTTTATATGTTTTTAAATTGTTACATTTATTCTATTGAAAAAAATTTATTCCTAGGAACATTATAAAATGAAGTGTTCTAGCTATTTTCAAAAATACAATATGATGACTACAAGCTAAAGATCTAGAATGTTTCCTTTAGCTTTGGCGATTTTGTATCATACTGTCTTACCCCAGCTTGTATGTGTCATGTCATGTCGCTCATTCATTCATTAAAAATGTACTTATTTTTATAGAACATTGATAGGCACTGCCCTTAAAAAGGTAAATATTTTTAGATGAAGAAGTATGATTGGGGCACCGTTTGTAGGGTCTGTCTACTAAGGCATTAAACTCAAATCTTGGTATGTGACCAATGATTCTCCTCCATAAGTGTTTTTTTTTTTTTCAACTTTTTCAAAATCAAATTAATAGTCCCGACTGTCTGTTGGTTAAACAAGTGGAAATTTATTAACCAAAAGGCTGGGTCTCTACCTGTGATAGCCTCAGATTATCAGACTATTACTGCTGCCTTCTTGCCGTTTGCTGCTTCATAGTTGATGAGTGTCTGACTCTCTGGATGCAGCCAGTGAAGGGAGTTAAAGAGGTTAGTGTTCTGATGGTGAGGTGACATAAATCTAGTGTCTTCCCTAACCATTCTACCCTATTTTTGGTTTGTTGGTTCATTCATTTATAATTTCTGTTGAACTAGAAGGCTCATGACATGTAGCCATAGGCCACTTATTTATTGGTTAGTCCAAGTATCTGATGTAATTTCTCTTTCAACTGCTAGCAAGCAAGAAGGGGGTGGTATAGTAAATTATTTTTTTTTTTTTTTTGAGACAGAGTCTCACTGTGTTGCCCGGGCTAGAGTGCCGTGGCGTCAGCCTAGCTCACAGCAACCTCAAACTCCTGGGCTCAAGCGATCCTCCTGCCTCAGCCTCCCGAGTAGCTGGGACTACAGGCATGCGCCACCATGCCCGGCTAATTTTTTCTATATATTTTTAGTTGTCTGATTAATTTCTTTCTATTTTTAGTAGAGACGGGGTCTCGCTCTTGCTCAGGCTGGTTTCGAACTCCTGAGCTCAAACAATCCGCCCGCCTCGGCCTCCCAGAGAGCTAGGATTACAGGCGTGAGCCACCGCGCCCGGCTGGTATAGTAAGTTATTGGATGGACTTGTTTTAGACAATAGGGAAAGCCTGGAATCTATACCACTGAGTCCAGGCTTGATATCACAAGTAAATATAGGAGGCAAAGAATTAAAGATTTCTAAGTAATAGATGTTTTTGTAGGAATAATACTTGTATTGTAGATCCTTTGCTCTTCTCCAGTCTGTATGGAATGAGAAATAAGGTCATGTCTTTGAGTCCACTCTACTTTACACACCTAAAGTGTCAATTGCCAAGCTCTTGGTTGTATGTATATGTGAAAGGCATTTGAAAGATTGCTACAGATGCAGATTCAAGACAATGTAGGCAAGCTTTGCTTTTCATGGTAGCACAGGATGGTAAAAATGACACTGCAGGCTGAAATTGTGAACAATTATCTTAATAAACAATGAGAAAAATTATGATTGTTCTATGTTAAAATTTTTTGTCAAAACATTGAAAACTTTCTGTTATAGATATATAGGGAAGTGAAACAAAAGTAAAACTAATGTTCGTTTAGTACTCTGTAATTTAGAATATTAGAAATACTAAAGATTAAACTATCTTTTGTGGGAAAATACTTATCAAGATCAGTTTAAATAGTGCTTGCCTTCTTTTTGTCATAGAACTTATAATTACAGAGGAAGCATCTTTTTTATGTCTTGGCAAATACTCTTGAATGGTGGTAGTGTCCACATTCCCACAGCTGTTTCTTCTGTTACTCCATTTAAATTTAATTTGGATTTCACTGCCAGCATTATCGCTTTTCTTTTCTTTGCTTCAGTTTCATTTTTGTTGGCTAATTCTCTGAAAAACAAGGAGGCAACACAACTGTACACTTAGCTGTCTGTGTATAAACTGAATAGCAAATGCCAAGTGTCCAGTCACCACCAGCCTTTTAAAGAAGTGACGTAATCAGTCACTGATCATAATGTGCATCTGTTTTATTTGTGGACTAAAGAGCTTGCAATGAAGTTTGACCTTTATGCAATTACAGTTAATGTGCCACAGTGACTGAAATTTGAACTCTGCTATTGGGGTACTGATGCTATTTAACTAAATCATGATAACTGGAATTCTTGCATATCAGGACTGTGCAAAGAAAGCAAGGACTGCCTAAATAAATGGCCTATTGCATCATACTGATTGCATATGAGTTCTGTAGTAATTATAATTTTGTTGCACATGATGGTTGTACATTGAGCTCACTCTTTTTAAGGTTTCTTGGAGGTAACTTACGGAACATAAATGTTTATTTTGCTGTCTGTATCAGCATAGGCCAAATTATGCCTTGGTAACAAATGACTCCCAAATCTTAGTACTCTTAGTAACTTCTGTTGAACATTGGCTGGGAGGAGGGGATCAAGGCTTTGTTTCACTTTGCCCTCACTCAGGGACCCAGGCTGAGGGAGGCTCCATCTCTGTGCTTCTGTAGTTACCAAAGCAGGAATTGGGAACATGATGAATTCTATACTATGTCTTGAGGTTTCCACCCAGAAATGATATATACCATTTCCAATCACATTTTACTGGCCAAAGTAAGTCACATGATCATGTCCCAAAGTGGCAGAGAGTGAAATTCTGACATGTGCCTAGAAGGAAGAAATGTTGATGAGCAACATTAGTGACTACTACAGTATTCAAAGAGTTAACCTGGGGAGAGTTTATTAGGGAAGGGCAACCAAGGACTGGAATTACAGACATAGATATGTCAGATGGTCACTCTCTGAGAGTGGAAGAAGCATATTGAAGCAAAATTGTGTGTACTTTCATTCTAGGAGCTTGGACACTGTGATTTTATGAAAATTAGGGTAAAAGGTCAAGATGAGGCCAAGTACTTGTAAGAGAGGATAGATGGATCATAGAAACCAGGCAGAGCCCTGGAGATCAGAACTCACTCTAATGAGAACTCAGAGACTCTATCTACCATTCTTAGATGACTTCAACTCTTTTATGGTTAAAGTCTCTGAGCCTCCATCTGTGTTTCACCTGGGTTTAAGTTGACTACATCTTTGGGAGTTCTGGGATACCTGACAGAGATCAATCTTAAATTGAGCCCTGAAGGAAATGTAGGCTGTAGGTTGGCAGAGAGGAATGGCAAGGACATTCTAGGAATAAGTGGGTAAAGTATGAATGAGTGAAACCAGTATAAGTAATAGGATGCTATGAAAGTGGTAAGAGTATTGACCTTCTTAAAACAGGGTGACATAAAAGAACCACAGGGCATTAATTGCATAATGATCCTCATTTTTACTTATTACAATTCCATCCTTAATGTTTGCCTGTATATTTAACCATGAATATATTAAACTCACCAAATCCTCAACAATTTATTCAGATAGCTACCCTAAAAGTGCCCTGTCTCATAGTTTTCTGTGTGATACTTAACACTTGAATACATCCACATACCAGATTAATTAGAAATCACTCCATAGCTGTGCTCACACCTGAACTTCTCATGTTCATCTAAATGTGATCCAAGCTTCTTGTCCAAATTTTCTGTAACAATCTTGAATTTGGAGCAAAAATATTAAGACATACCTAGTCAAGGCAGGAGCCATTTGAGCCTGCATTCATGTATTTTTCAGCACATTAAATGGGGTATTATATTTGGGAAAATATAGTTAATATGCGGTATATTTTGGTATAGTATTGCCATATCTAGGGTAAGAAAAGTACACTGAGTCAGTTATAATCAACCACATTATATCTAAATTTTCCAGACATATTAGGGCTTTCCAATCAAATATCTATATTCTCAGACAAAGCACTTAACTAATCAACTGAATACAGATTTTTTACCTAAACATTTTGATGTTGTATAGCCTTACCTAAGGGTTGGACCCATTAGCAACTTCTTTCATTCTTTCAGCCTCTCCCTGTCAGTTTTCTAGGAACAACACCATGAGGGGTCTTTGGGTTCCAGGAAATTGATCTATGGAGTGTTCTTTGCACAAGCATACTGCATTGTTCTTAAAAGCTTGAGGATTTCCCCCTCTAAACTTTGACATATTGTAAGTCAGTGGTCCCCAACCTTTTTGGCACCAGGGACTGGTTTCAAGGAAGACAATTTTTCCACAGGATGTGGGGAGGGGATGGTTTCGGGATGATTCAAGCACATTACATTTATTGTGCAGTCAAACCTCTCTGCTAATGACAATCTGTATTTGCAGCCTCTCCCCAGTGCTAGCATCACTATCTCAGCTCCACCTCCAGTCATCAGGCATTAGATTCTCATAAGGAGTGCGCAGCCTAGATCCCTTGTATGCACAGTTTACAGGAGGGTTCGCCCTCCCATGAGAATCTAATGCATTGCTGAACTGACAGGAGATGGAGCTTATGCAGTGATGTGAGTGATGGGGAGCAGCAGTAAATACAGATGAAGTTTGCCTGCTCACCTGCCGCTCACCTCCTGCTGTACAGCCTGGTCCTTAACAGGCCATGGGCTGGTAGCAGTCTGTGGCCCGGAGGTTCAGGACCACAGTTGAAAGTGATATTATGTAAGAGGTGTGAGCCATGTCAGTACAGGGAGTGTGCTCCAACGGGCATCAGAAATTTAGCTATTTATTCAGCATTGTAATTTTTCCGTGTGACTATTACTGAATTTGGGAGAATATATTACTAAAAGATGTAGTAATGTTTTCAATTATCTAAGCTCTTTATAACATCAAAAATTCATTGTTAATATAGGGCAATACACTTTCTTCAGTGAGACCAACCAATGTATTAGAAATGATGAAAGAATGGAAAAATAACCCAGAAAGTGATGAGGAAAATACAACAGATGAGAATAATCAGTCCATTCAAGCAAAGCTGAAAAGTTACCAACCTTGGGGAAATGTTCGTGATGTCATTAGCACTTACCAGGAAGAGGAGGAAAAACAGGTAAGAAGAAGCAGCCAAATAAGTAGGAAGAAAAATTGTTTCATTTCTCCAAAATGTAAAATACCCTCACAACACTTGGGATATTTTTTGCAACTCTGTTTTGTTGTTAGTTTGTAACAAAGGGCCTGCATTATACAGCAAGTGAAGTTCTTTCTGCCTTATAGGCTATCACGATTTAACAATGTGGCCTACATGTTTATTTTAAGATCAGTGATTATGTAGAGCAGGGGTCTACACAATTTTTCTGTAAGAGAACAAATACTAAATATTTTAGGCTTTGTGGGCCATAATAGTCTCTGTCACAACTACTCAACTCTGATGTTATAGCATGAAAACAGCCATAGACAATAAATGAATGAGTATGGCCATGTTCCAACTAAACTTTTTTTTTTTTTTTTTTAACAAAAACCGATGGTATGACAGATGTGGCTCATGGGTCAAATTAATAATTTTTGTACTTTACCAGATTACAGAATTTGGAATGGGTCTATGTATTACTTAGAAAATAATTGTTACATTATCCAGTTATTTGTGCCTAATTTTATGATAACTAAAAATTTTCATGTGGGTTTATCATTTTACCTTATTAGTTCTTAATACAGGTTTTTTTTAATGAATAGAATTCAGTAATATTTTGATTAATTCTAGATTGTGGTATATTAACTGGATATCCTGACAATGTTTACCCTCCCCCAACCCCCACTTTCTTTTTTGTTTCTGTGTTTGTGGAAATTTTTTCTGTGTGTTTATTCTCCTTCTTGTCTTGAAGTTTAATGAACATATTTTAGCTCTTGTTTAATAATTGAGCATCCTGCCAAGGACTGTTCACCTCATGGCAGCCCTGACTTCTTGTGAGGAGTTGCTGCTTTTTGCTTCTCTGGTGGTTCGAGATAGGCAGAGCGCAGAGAGGGACTGCCAGGGCGGACCCTGCACCAGACCCAGGGAGGTGCAGCGTTGCCGGCCCTCACCCTCCATACTGCAGAAAGGGACCTGATGGAGCGATCTGTTGGTTAATTTTGATTTACTAGTTGGGAACTTCTTTGTTACTTGACAGCAGATGCCTACATAATAAGCTTAACATAATGATTCAGATATTTTAAAAGAATCATAATGTAAACATAAGATTATTGAATTCCCTCCTTTTTCTCCAGTCTGTTAACAACTCCTGCAACTCATGCTTAGCAGCTGTGTGTATTTTATGTTCTCCTTAAAAGTAATACCCTAAAACTCCGTGTTTGCATTTCTTATTGAACATAGTTTAAAGATTTTTCTGTTGGCTAACTTGGCACTTTATACACACATATACACACACATACACATGTGCACACACACATATTCATACACATACATTATACATACATACATACACATATGCATTAACACATGTATACAAATACTTATACACACATGCACGTACATGCTTTTTCTATAGTCTTGGATTATATCTATGTTTGTCACTGAATCTGACATAAAATATCCTTGTGAACTAAATGTCTTCGATCTCCTTTTCCATTGCTCTGTCACAGCTTTCCCCCTCCCCCTCAGTCCCCCCCTGCAAGTCACAAGTACTGAGACTTACTATGCTATTCTCAGCTGCTTCCAACTAGGGCACAGAAGAATTGGAATTTGAGTTGTTTACGGATGCTAGAACTATAACCAGTTGGTTGAAATTTTAAGAATATATTAATAGAAATTTTAAGACTATAGATTGCAAATTTAAGAATATAGAATTTTAAGAGTGTAGTTTTCTTCAGCAGGAAGAAATTTTCCATAATTCCAGAGTTTACCAACAATGGAAAAGGCTGGGCTGTGGATAATAAACCCTCCCGCTCCCAATCATAGGAAGTATTCAAGCAGACTCTGGAAAGCTACTTGTTATAAATGCCATAGCAGGAATTCTTGCAAGATGGGTAGGAGCTTGCCCTCAGTGTCCTCTATGGAACTTTCCCATGCTTAGGTTTGGGCTGTGATATCTTTGGAGGAATACTGTACCTTGTTTGGGAATTTTTCTGAAAAGTACTGTCCCTTAAAAGAAATAGACTTATCATGCATTAACATATTAAGTTTTTCATGAATTTTTATGAATAAATATGTTATTTTGTTAATTATATTGAAGTTAAGTTTATGTTAAGAAATCACTTCTGTTCTTTCCAATCTTTGTTAATAATATGTAGAGTATAAAAATACTGAAGTGATAACTGAAAATAGGATTGGCTATGTGCTCTTGAGTCACTCTTAAAAGTGAAATTTTAATGTTATTAAAAATATCCTATGAATATTGAAATATTTTCCATAGGGATAGTTTTGCTTATTAAAATTAGATTATATGGACAATTTCATGTGATAATATAAATAATTGATACCACCTAAACTAAGAACATATGTGAGATTCTTTTTCCATTAAATATTTGAAATTTGGCTTTAACTTAAGTGGAAATCTCCCAGCAGTTCCTGCTTTCCATTGCATCATTGTTCTCTTTTCTGGAGAATCTCATAAATCCTTTTAGAGTTCCTGATTTTGTGTTCCTCACAAGCTAGGTTAATCACACCTTTTACATAAGTGGCAGAGCTCTTGGAAAACTAGCAGAGAGAGTTAAGTGTGGGTTTGTTGAAAACAACAACAAAAACACTTGAACCAGGCACCTTCCTCTTTCCCTAAGTAACAGTCCCTTAGTTCTAAATGCCTCAGACATTATGGAAAAATACAGTCTGCATCTCCTTATTGTTCATATTTGGACTAAGGTATCACACTACACTTTTTTCAAATTATTTTCCAATAGTTGGCACTTGACAATGTCCTTTTTTTCATTTACACCTTTTTTAGGTAATTCTGTCTTCAAATGTTTTTGAAGACAGAAATATTCTCTCATGTATATCTTGTTTCTTACAGCCAAGGACATCTAGATGACGTTTTGTGTTGTTAGTAACCCTCTCAATTCCCTAAGACAAAGTCTTCGTCTGCTTTATCAGGTAGACCTGACTTTCACTTACACAACAGCATTTGCCGATCTTCAGATGAAACACTTGGCAAACCATGACTTTTAACATTAGGTCCTTAGTGATTCCTGACAAATGTTACCCTCCTTTCATTAGTCATAAGCTCAGAAAACAGTTGGAGAGAAATGAACGTCTGTAATTAAATTGTACATCCCCATAACCATGGAGGGAGGAGCTAGAATCTCTGGATGAGATAGAAGTATGTTTGCATTACAGAATTCTTGCTTCATAATGCCGAAACCTAGTTGTTAAATTGTTTATTGAACACAGTCTTGAATGAACTTGCTTAATGAAAATGGAAGACTTTTGTGATTATTTTCTTTTGTCATCATTTTTTGTTGACTGAAAACATGGCCATTATGGTATCGTAGGAAATAGTACATGTAGCAGTTACTTTATCTAGGCTGAAAGTAGAAAGACAAAGTGGCTTAGAAACTTCGAAAAGTTATTTTAATAAGGGATATGTGTTCACATAGCATTTCTTTGAAGACAAGAAATATTTAAATTTAAATAACATTAAAATTAAACACTTGAACTATGATATGTTGATAATGTTTCTGTTAATATGAGGAAAAACTTAAGTTTTCTAGGTATTTTAGTTGAGTAGGATACAAATTTTCTTTTCCTGAGAAATTACATTTTAGCTCTTTACATCCACAAGAATCAGCTATAACATGATAATGTGATGGTACTTCCACAATTTTGACACATTTTCGTATACCAATGTTCATATGTGCCCAAGCACAGCACTTAAAATATCATAGTGGTTAAAAGTATAAGCTCCCGATCTAGGCCACTGGGATTCAAATCCTGGATTCACCACTTACAAGCTTAATGACTTGGGCAAGTCTCTAGGTCTCCATTTTCTCATCTGTGAAACAGGAATAATAATGTCATCAACTAAAGGCCAAATGAAATCATGCATGTAATAAACATTCTCGGCATGTGGTAAGTACTCATTAGTATTATTAGCTATTATTACTTTCATTATTATATTACTAAAGAATTTGTGTAGAATATTACTAAAATTAAATGTATTTTACTGGCTGAATCAAGGCTCCTTTGGGTATAGGTCTGGGAATAAACTGATACACACCATTTTCGAACTTGATAATGTGATGCTTCTACCTTCCTTTGCCCTCTGAGTTTGGTGAGGTTTCTAGGGTCCCCAGGATACTGTGGTAGACTGGATTATTGTTCCTAAGTCTTTAATCCCTCCCTGTAAGGGATTTGTACATTCACAACTTTTGTCATGCGACTTTGTGGTTCTCCCTACTAGAACAGATGAAGGCTATTTTCTCACCCCACAAATGTTGGTCTTGGTCTTATCTATGTGACTTGCTTTGGCTGATGAAATGTTAATGGATATGATGTAAGCAGAGACCTTAAATGTTTTTGCATTATTTAGCTTGCTCTATATATTTCTGCCACCTGCTGTGAGAAGAACATGACTGCAGAGAGCCACAGGTCCCAGGATTATGATTTGTATAACAGACCTGAACTCAATCTAAAGCCTGAAGTCTAGCCTAGCACAGCCAAGCCCTGCAGCCAATTGAGAAAAATAAATATTTGTTGTTATAAGATACTGAGATTTTTGTAGTTTGTTGTGTAACTTGCAGAAAAGAGCTAACATAGCAGGCCTAAACTACTATCCTTCAAAAGTCCTATTTGCAAGGTTGGCCCTTGGCTGGCATCTGGGAACTTCGATTTTGAGATAGTTGTTACCGTTAACTGATAAGAATAGCTCATTATGTCTAAACTATTTGTGTAAACAATATGGTTTATGCCACATACCTACTTTCCTTCTGGGATTCTGGGATTTTGGAAAGAGCAAGGCAAAGGCAGCCTACATGACTAGTCCCCAATAAAAACCCTGGCTTCCAAGTCTCTAACGAGCTTCTATCGCTGGCAACATTTCACACATGTGGTCACAACTCATTGCAGGGGAAATTAAGTGCATCCCGTGTGACTCCACTGAGGACACTTGAAGTTTGTTTGTGGTTCCCTTGGACTTAGCCCTAAGTGCTTTTCCTTTTGCTGGTTGTACTTTGCATCCTTTCACTGTAATAAATCCTTGCCATGAATATGACTACATGTTGAGTCCTGTGAGTCCTAGTGAATCATCAAACCTGGGGGCGATCTTGGGGACCTCTGAAACACAGTTGAAATACTATTGCAATAGCTGACTCATACAGGTGCAAATAAGTAATTGTGCTACCATGAATCTTGACCTGTTGTTATTTGATGTAGTGTTCACAATATGAGTTGCTGGATTCATAGGCTCCCATAAACAAGGCTTTTGTTCTAAAGAGACCTTTTGTCCCTGCTTTTACTTCCACGCAAGAGCTTTCTGTATAAGTTAGATTTCAGCACAGGCTTAGCCAGACTCCCAGAGTTGAGGGGATACATTAGCGAGTCCTTTAAATCATTTCCCTGACCTCTCAAGTGTGGCTTTTGCCTAGCTCCCCTTAGGGCTGACAGCTGTTTGGCTATGCTGCGCGTGTTCTTTATGGAAAACCAATGTATTGGGTTGGGTTATAACAAATATTGCTTTAATTCCGAATGGATTAATTTGGGTCCATTCATCTCTTACCCTACCTTTATACTGTAATCATTACATGTATTATTAATATATCTACATAATTACAAACCCCATAAAACAATGTCATGAATTTTGCTTTAGGTAAGGGGGAAATTGTCTTTTATATTCATTGAGATATTTACCATTTGATACTCTCTTTTTTTACATCAATTTTTCTGATGAGGAATCAGTGGTAATTTAAAATGTTCTTAGATGTATTGTGTCGATTTTTTCTGGATACTTTCAAAACCTCTTTATCTTTGATTTTCAGCAGCTTGACAGTGATATTGCGAGGCGTGTTCTTCTTTACATTTATCCTGCTTGGGGCTTGCTGAGCTTCATGAATCTGTAAATTTGTATCCTTAGCTGTGTTTGGGAAATTTTGTCATTATTTATTTTTTCCTTATTTTTTTCTGAGACTCCAATTACTCATATGTTAGCCAGTTTGATGTTGTTCTATAGGTTCCTGAGGCTCTGTTTATTTTTAATCTTTTTTTCCTATCTGTTCTTTACATTGGATACTTTCTATGGATCTCCCTCCAGGCTCACTGGCTCTTATTAATGACTTAATGCCAAAAAATTGGAAAATATATATGAAATGGTCAAATTCCTTGAAAAACAAAACAGATAAACAAAAGTAGAAAATCTGAATAGTTCTATATTTATTTTTAAAATCAAATATATAATAAAGAACTTTTCTATAAAGAAAGCTTCACTCTCAAGTGATTTCACTGGTTAATTCTTCCAACGATTTAAAGAAAAAATAAGGAAAAACATATACAAACTTTTTATTTGTTTTTATTTCAGTATATTATGAGGGTACAAGCATTTTGGTTACATTTTATGTCTTTGCCTCACCCAAGCGAAGATTAGAGGCATGCCCTTCCCCTCTACAATGCTCACCGCGTCCCTTAGTTGTGAGTTTACCGCCTCCAACCCCGATTTCCCAACTCATTTATAAGGCAAGGATAACATTAATGCCAAAACATGACAGGGATGTTACAAGAAAAGAAAATTATTAGCCAATATGTCTCATAAATATAGACATAAAAATTCCAAACTTGATATTAGTGAACCAAATCCAGAAATATATATAAAAATAATATATTCCAGGTGTATAGTATATTCCAAGAATGCCAGTTTGGATTAACATTCAAAAATCAACCAGTGTAATTCACCATATATAGATAAAGGAGAAAAGCCATATAATTACCTCAGTAAATTTGAAAAGAAACATTTAATAAAATTCAACACTAAAACATGAGAAAAACCCTCAGACTAGGAATAGACGGGAACTTCTTTTACATAATAAGGGATTTTACAAAAAAAAAAGCAAAACACACCACAAACTAGTATCTTTTTTTGTTGTTGGTGCTGGGGGACAAGGTCTCCCTCTGTCACCCAGGCTGGAGTGCCTGGTCATAGCTCACTGCAGCCTCAAGCTTCTGGGCTCAACTGATCCTTCTGGCTCAGCCTCTCAAGTAGCTGGGACTACAGGTGCATGCCACCATGCCCAGCTAATTTTTAAAAAAATTTTTTTTGAAGAGATGGGGTCTCACTATGTTGCCCAGGCTGGTCTTGAACTCCTAACCTCAAGCAATCTTCCCTCCTCAGCCTCCCAAAGTGGTGGAATTACAGGCATGAGCTATTGTATCCACCCTAAAACTGGTATCATTCTTAATGGTGAAATATTAAATGCTTTCCTAAATGGTGAAATATTGAATGCTTTCCTACTAAAGATAGGAGAAAGGCAAGGATGTCCTTTCTCACTACTTATCTTTAACACTGCACTAGAGGTTCTAGCCAATGGAACCAGGCAAGTAAAAGACATAAAATTGTATACATTGGAAAGGAGGAATAAAACTATCTTTACTTGCAGATGACATGATTGTGTATATGGAAAATCTCAAAGAATCCACAAGAAGTGAATTAAGGAGGTTGCAGGATGCAAGATCTATATACAAAAAATTATTGTATTTTTATATACTAGCAATGGACAACTGGGAAACAAAATTTTAAAATACCACTTATCACAAAACATAAAATATTTAGTGATAAATCTAACAAAATATGCGCAAAATATTTATACTCAAACTCATGAGATATTGTTGAGCAAAATTGAAGGAGACTGAAATATATGAAGAGATAAACCATGTTGATGGATTGGAATATTTGGTACTGTTGAGATGTTGATTCTCCCTAAATTGATTTATAACTTTAATCTCAGTTGACATCTAGAACACTTGCTTTTCTGGTAGAAATTGACAAGATGATTCCAAAATTTATTTGGAAATACATAAGACCTAAAACAGCCAGAATAACCTAAAAAGGGCAAAGTTGCAGGATTTTTTTTTTTAATTTCAGAACTTTACAGGGGTTCAAATGTTTTGGTTATGTGAAGTGCTTTTGCACAGTTTGAGTCAAAGTTATAAATGTGTCCATCACCTATATAGGGTGCCTTGTACCTGTTAGATGTGAATTTACCTATCCCCTCCTCCCTCCCACCTGCTTGATTTCTGTTGAATTTTTTGTCTGCTTTGTCAAAGATCAGATGGCAATGCGAGAATGGTTTTATGTTTGGGTTCTCAGTACTGTTCCATTGGTCTATGTCTCTGTTCTTGTGCCAGTACCATGCTATTCTGGTTACTATAGCCTTGTAGTATAGCTTGAAGTCTGATAAAGTGATGCCTCCTGATTTGTTCTTTTTGCTTAAGGTTGCTTTGGCTATTCAGGGTCTTTTCTAGTTCCATACGAAGCATAGAATTATTTTTTCTAGATCTGCAAAAATGGCATTGGTACTTTAATGGGGATTGCATTGAATCTGTAAATCACTTTGGGTAGTATAGACATTTTAATAATGTTGATTCTTTTGATCCATGAGCATGATATGTTTTGCCATTTGTTTACATCGTCTGCAGTTTCCTTCCTCAGTGTTTCATGTTCTCCTTGTACAGGTCTTTCACCTCCTTGGTTAAATATATTCCTGGGTACTTTATTTTCTTTGTTGCTATTGTGGAAGGTATTGAGTCTTTGATTTGATTCTCAGCATGATTGTTGTTGGTGTATAGGCATGCTACTGATTTGTGTACATTGATTTTGATGAATTTATCTATCAATTCCAGGAATCTCTTGGCAGAATCTTTGGGGGTTTTCTAGGTATAAGATCATATCATTGGCAAAGAGAAATAGTTTGACCTCTCCTTTCCCTACTTGGATACCCTTGATTTCCGTCCTTCTCTTACCTGATTACTCTGGCTAGGACTTCCAGCAGTATGTTGAACAGAAATGGTGACAATGGGCAACCTTGTCTGGTTCCAATTCTAAGCGGGAATGCTTTCAATGCTTTCAATGATGTTGGCTGTGGGTTTGTCATATGTGGCTTTTATAATATTGAGGTATAGTTCCATCTATGCCTATTTTCTTAAAAATTCTTATAAAAAGGTGCTGAATTATGTCACATGCTTTTTCTGCATCTATTGAGAGGATCAGATGGTTTCTGTTTCTGTTTCTGTTTATGTGGTGAATCACATTTATAGATGTGCATATGTTGAGCCATCCTTGCATCTCTGGGATGAAGCCCACTTGATCGTGGTGGATTACTTTTTTGATGTGCAGCTGAATTTAGTTTGCTAGGATTTTATTGAGAATTTTTGCATCTATATTCATAAGGGATATTGGCCTGTAGTTTTTTTTTGTTGTTGTATCATTTCATTTAGTTTTGCTCTGACTTTAGTTATTTCTTTTGTTCTGCTGGGTTTGGGATTGGTTTGCTCCTCCTTTTCCGATTCCTTGAGATGATTCATTAGCTTGTTGATTTGTGATCTTTCTGTCTTTTGGATGTAGGCATTTATGACTATAAATTTTCCTCTTATGACTGCTTTTGCTGAATCCCACAGACTTTGATAACTTGTGCCCCTTTTGTCACTTAGTTCAAAGAATCTTTTTATTTCCACCTTAATTTCCTCCTTGACCCAATACCTATCTAGCATCAGGTTGTTTAATTTCCATGACTTTGTGTAGAGTTGAGTGTTTCTGTTGGAATTGATTTCTAATTTTATTCCACTGTGGTCTGAGAAAATACATGTTATAATTTCTATTTTTTTAAATTTGTTGAGGCATGTTTTATGGCCTGGGATGTGATCAGTCTTAGAGAATGTTCCATGAGCTGATGAGAAGAACGTATATTCAGTGGTCTTTGGATAGAATGTTCTGTAAATCTCTGTTATGCCCATTTGTCCTGAAGTTCCATTTAAGTCCATCGTTTCTTTCCTTATTTTCGGCTTGGAGGATCTGTCCAGTTCTGTCAGTGGGGTGTTGAATTCCCCGCTATTATGATGCTACCATTTATCACTTTGTTTAGATCAAGTAGAGTTTGCTTTATGAATCTGGATGCACCTGTGTTAGGTGCATAAATATTTAGGATTGTTGTATCTTCTTGTTGGATTGTTCCCTTCACCATTATATAATGACCATCTTTGTCTTTCTTTATGTTTGCTGATTTGAAGTCTATGTTATCTGATACGAGAATGGCTACACCAGCTTTTTTTTTTTGTTTTCCATTTGCATGGAATATTGTTTTCAATCCCTTCACCTTGAGTCTGAATGAGTCCTTGTGGGTTAAATGTGTTTCTTGCAGACAGAAGATACTTGGCTTACATTTTTTTAATCCAGTCAGCCAGCCTATGTCTCGGGTAGGGAGTTTAGGCCATTCACATTTATTGAAAAAATTGAAAAGCAGGGTGGATTTCTGTTCATCCTGTTGAGTAGAACTTTATTTGCTTTGTTTTACCTGTTGAGCCATTGTGGTATTCAGTCTCTGACCTTTAGCTTTTGGGTGATTTTACACTGCTGGATGTCTAATACAGTTCTGAGTACTTCTTGCAGGCAGGTCTGGTTTTGACAAATTCCCTCAGTGTTTGCTTGTCTGAGAAAGACTTTATTTCTCCCTCATATAAGAAACTTAGTTTTGCGGGATATAAAATTCTAGGCTGGCATTATTCTATTTAAGAAGACTGAGAATGGGGCCCTAGTCCCTTCTGGCTTAAAGTATACAGTTACTCTGATGGGTTTTCCTTTGTAAATTACCTGCTGCTTTCATCTTACAGCTTATAGGAATGCCTCTTTCATATTTACTTTGGCCAGTCTAATGACTATGTGTCATGGTGATTGCCTCTTCACAATCAATCTTCCAGGGGTCCTTTGAGTTTTTTGAACCTGGATATCTAGATTTCTAGCAAAGAACAGGAAGTTTTCTTTGATTATTCCCTCAAATATGTTTTCCAATTCTTGTGTATTCTATTCTTCACCCTCAGGGATTCCTATGATTCTTATGTCGGGACTCTGTAAAGAGGCCACTTCTTGTGGGTTTTGTTTGTTCCTCTTGTTTCTCAGATCTTTCTCTTTGACTGACTTTTTTAACTTAAAGGTGTTGTCTACAAAGTCTGAGATTCTTTCTTCTGCCTGATCTAGCCTATTCTTAAGTCTTTCCACTGTGTTTTGTATTTCCTTGAGTGAATTTTTCCTTTCCAGAAGTTCTGTTTGATTTTTTTTAATAATTTGGTTTCCTTATTAAATTTTTCATTTATTTCCTACATTGCTTTTGTGGTTTCTTTGTGTTGGTTTTCTATTTTCTCTTGTATTTCATTGAGCTTCCTTACAATGCATATTCGAAATTCATCATCTGTCATTTTTGTTGATATCCATTGGTAGGGAGTAGTTGTTTTCTTTTGCGGGTTTCCTTTCACTCTGATTTTTGATGTTTCCAGGGTTTTTTTTTTGCTGATTCCTTCTCATCTGGGCTTGCAGTTGAGACCTGGGGGTGGTAGGCCTGGCTTATGGGCCTATCTCCAGGTCCCTGAAGATTGATCCCTGAGTGTGCCATGGAGAGGAGTACTGGTCCTTAGTTGCCTACTGGATGTTCTAGCTGGTTTGGTGTACCTCTCAGGTTACCTCCAACCTGTTGTCTTCATCTCTTCTCAACACTATGTACTGAGTTAGGTCCCTCAGCTTACTGTTGATGATGGTGGGTGGTACTTGTGAGTGTGAATCAGCCACACCCTGTTTGCTTGAGTTGGAAGATGCTGTTGTGGGCTATATCATTGTTCTCCCTGTCATTGGTTGATGTTTGTGTGATTGAGCCAGCTGCCAAGATGTTCTTTTGTATCTGTGGTAGACTGTGGTCCCCCAGGTGGAGTACTTGAGTGCCCCAAGCTTTAGCAGGGACCCTATAGCTCCCAGGGGGTTTCTTGATCTCCATCACCACCAAAGTCAGGGGAAGAGCAAGGCAGTTGTATGCCACCCTCCAGGAACCTCCTTGTGTTCAGCTATCTGGAAGATCTCTGAACCCAGTCCTCTTGGGTTTTTGTGGAGGCTTCATTACATAGCCATGATTGCCAACCATGTAGAAATGTGATTGAACAAGATGCGTATGATCTAAACCCAGCAAGGCCTTTTTGTTCAGATTCTTCCTGGCCTCCCCGTGTAGCATTCCTTCCTCCAGGGTATGAGGCAGGACCCTCTCTGGAATGAGGGTTTTTTGACCCACAATCAGATCAGAGTCCTGCCTTGGGCAGGTGAAAGTAGGATAGCAGAAGGTCAGAGAAGGAGATTCTATCTCCTGAGGCCTGCTCCTGAGGCCTAAAGTTCCCCAACATTATAACAAGGGCTATGGGAGTTATAAAATTCCATAGGAACTATGGGTGGAAACATATATATATATATCTATATATCTATATCACACATATATAACATATATATCTCATATACATATTATATATATATATCTCATAACACCATAGATGGTAGACCCAAATCTAAAAGCTAAACTGCGAAGCTCCTAGGAGAAAACATAAGAGACTGTCTTCCATCCCGGGGGTAGGCATAGATTTCTTAGAACACAGAAAACACTTTTAAAAACTGATACAATGGGCTTCATAGAAATGAAACACGTAAAGCATATTAAGAAAAGAAATAAGCAAACCACAGACAGGGAGAAAATATTTGCAGTAAATATTAATATATATGACAAAGGACTTGTATCCAGAGTATGGAGACAATTCCTACAACTCAATAAGGCAACCCAATTTTTAAAATGGTCATTAGACTTGAACAGATACTTCATATAGGAAAACACGTATAAGTAGTCAATAGGCATATGAAAAGATGCTCAACATTATTAGTCAAATAATGCAAATTAAGGCCATGATGAGGTATCACTACATATTTTCTATAATGGCCCAAATTAAAGACTGGAAAATTCAAATATTGGCAAGGATATAGAACAACTGGACTTCTCCTACATTGCAGAAAGCAGAATGGTACAGTTCTTTCAGAATACAGTTTGGCAGTTACTTATAAAGTTAAGCATTCATTTACCATTTACTCAGCAATCCCAAATTCACAAAAAGATTTGTAGGATATGTTTATATCAGCTCTCTATATAAGCAGCCCCAAACTGGAAACAACTCAAATATTCATTACCAGAAGAATGGGTAAACAAATTGCGGTATATCCATACGATGGAGTACTACTTGGCAAGAGAAAAGGAATGAGTTGTTGATACATGAATGAATCTCAAAAACCTATGTTTCAATAGTATAAGAATCTACAAATATCTCAATAAAAATTTCAATTAAAAATGTTAAGCAAAAACAAGTCAGATACAAAAGAGTGTATACTATATTCTTTTTCATTTACATGAAATTTTAGAAAAGGCAAAACTCATCTATACTGAAAAAAATCAGAACAGTTCCTTCCCCTAGGATAAGAGGGTTCACTGGGTTGTGTCATGAAGGAACTTTCCAGGTAATTGTTCTATTTCTTTGTTGTGGTGTTGGTTATATAGTTGTATGCATTTGTCAGAACTCATCAAACTGTACACTTGATATTTGTATATTCTACTATATGTAAATCATACCTTTGTTACAAAGAAAAGAAAGATATTTACATCTTTCTAGTTTGCAAGTTAGATTTAACTTTCATTGACTCCATTCAAGACCCAGATCTTTATGTGAGTAACCTTATAAAAGAAGTCTATATATTTGGAAGCTGATTTCTCTTCTTCTGCATGCTTTTTGTTCCCTTCCTTTTTTCTTCTGAAAACCACAGGAATGTGAGAGAAGGTGGGTGACTAGTACACGCAAAAGTATAGCAGAAAACTTGTCACAGAATTTTGTCATTTGGACCTTGTGCAGGCCTATAATTTGAATGTGTGACTCTAGAAATGGTTGCTATGGTGATAAACCACTTTACTTAAATAGCATGTATTTTACTCAAAATTCAGAGAAATGGTAACAGTTTCTAGTAATCATGCACTGGTATTAACTTGCAGGGATATGCCTGGAGCTTACAGGTTTTGCATCCATTATCACCAGATAAGTTCGTCAGGTTAAAGCTATGCTAGTGAATAATGAAATATGTATATTTAGCCCAGTTTTCTTGTTAACATAGCTCCCCGTGCACATATGGAGCCCCCTTTTCAAGATTAATAATATGAACTGGAGAAACCAGGCCAAGGGTACTGAATTACAAAAAGGTGAAACTGGAGGGAACCTTGTAAGGTCATCTTTTCCATCATTCTGCCTCCAGAACAACTGGCTATTCTTCAGCTTATCACAAATGGTACAAATTTGTCAAAGATGAAGAACAATCGAAATGCTGCTTGGGGCAGCCCCTGGTGTAACTAACCATCCTGACTGACTGCAGCACTCAGCGATGCCATCTGGCTCCACAGTGCTGAAATCTGCCCCCTTCTTCATTTTATAGATTTTGAATATATATCCTCTTATTCTTTATCTTTTGAGATTGAAGAGCTCTCTTCTAAAGAAACCTCCACCCTTAATCATATTAGTAGCTTGTCTGTAAACATTCTCTGGTCCCTTTCTATCTGTTCAAGCTGTTTGCAATGTTTCAGGTGTGAACTCATCACAATTTTATATAAGGATAGAACATTTTTTTCTTTGATTTCTAAGATGCTTTCTGATGATAGCCAGGTTTTCTTGACCATTGTGCAGTAGTACATTAGACAAGTATCTTAATCTTCAGAGAACAGTCTACAGTGATTTTTAGGCCCTCCGTTTCATTGATAAATGGATAGCCAACAGCCTTTGATGATAATTTAGAATCTTGCCCCCAGAACTGAATATTGAAATTCCTCTGTCTCCCCTTTGTACAATCTTATGGGAGCTCATCATCTTCTATTTGCTTTTCATGACCTGGAAGATCTTATAGCCTTGGCAATTTCATTTTTCATTTCTGTGTTCTATTACTTACAAAACTATAAAATTGCATCAGTGACAGCATAGATCCCCGAGGAATCCCACTAGCTATGAGAGAAGAAAAGGAGAAGCCCCAAACTTAGATAATCTATAACCTAACAAAAGAAATCCCCCAAAAATTAAGATTTGTTCATGTTCCTAGGTAAAGCCTGGAAGCTGGAATTTGCATTGGCCATTTGTTTTCCAAGGAGATAAGAGGCTTGGCTCTTTGTGAAAAAAATTACAGTTCAGTCTGAAGGGTACAATAGTGGCCATTCTGCATCCATGTTCTATCTTTTTGATAGTTCTATCTTTTTGATAGTGAATAGTTTCAATGAGAGGGTATTTAAGAGGGGAGTCTCAGACTCTTTAGAAAAACGATTAGGATTCTGCTTCCTAAACAATGCCATCCTAAACTTAATGCAACTACAAGTTAGCTAAGAGAAATGTAAGGTACACACACAGTATTTTACAAGGTAAACACATATACATAGAAGCTTCTAAGCATTTGCTTAAAGGTAATTAGATCTGCATTGATGTTACCGGGAAGTGAAGGAACAAATATCATGATTTGTTTCAGTGCAGCCAGTATTAGGCTGATTTGGGAGCTAAATTGAAATATGGTCAACTATATTAGTTTTAACATGTGTTAAAACCAAATTGAGGCCAGCTGCAGTGGCTTGCACCTGTAATTCCAGCACTTCGGGAGGCCAAGGCAGGAGAATTGCTTGAGACCAGGAGTTTGAGACCAGCCTGGGCAACATAGTGATACCCTGTCTCTACAAAAAATGAAAAAAAAAAAAAATTAGCCAAGTGTGGTGGCACACACCAGTAGTCCCAGGTACTTGGGAGGCTGAGGCAGGATTGCTTGAACCCAGGAGATCGAGGTTGCAATGAGCTGTGATCATGCCACTGCACTCCATCCTGGGCTACACAAAGAGACCCTATCTCTAAAAACAAAAATAAAAACAAAACACATCAAATTGACAAATAAGAAAACAGGCACTTTTATATGCTGCTGGTAAGAGTATAAGTTGGTACAACTTCAGTGGAAGGCAATATGGTGGTGTCTTTCAAAATTATAAATCCATATACAATTTTACCCAGGAATTCCACTTTTAAAATATATATCCTGTAGATATACTTACACATATGCAAATGACACAAGTACAAGACTATTGACAGCAATGCTATTTGTACCAGCAAAAGACTGGAAAAAACCTGAATATTCATTGTGAAGGGACTGACTAAATAAGTTATATCTAAACAAGAGAATACTGCACAGCCAGAAAAAAGAATAAGGACTTTTTTATGAATCGACATGGAATGATCTTCAGGATAATCGTTAGTTGAGAAAACATCAAGATGTAAAAGAGTTTTTACAGTTGGCTACATTTGTGTAAAAAAAAGAGAAGAAAGCATGTTGATAGGTTAGATTGAACCATATGAAATTGCCATTATTAGACTGATTTTGACCTGCAGCCAAAGGAAATGACAATGGAATGATAACCAATTTCATTTGATTCCACCTATTATTTGCTTGAGGATGCATAAGATCTCTCTGGAAGTGGACACTGTAAATTGACAATATTGGTTGTCTTTTATGAGTAGAGTTGAGTTAACTAGGGGGCAAGGAGGAGATTTTGAACATTGTGAATATTAAATCATGGGGATATACCACCTATTTAAGAAATCACTAAAGTTATAAATAAATGTGGCTGAGGAATATAAATTTCTTATCTTGCTATAGAATGAAATAGAAAAAATCAAGTTTCTACACCAAAGCAACTAAACATTTTGGTTTAGTTTTCTTTTTCCTTCCACTTTGCCACAATATTCTGATAATGATCTTTAGATATTGTATCCAAGAAGAAAATACCAGAGCCTGTAGAGATTTTGGAAAAAAGAAAAAAAAAAATAAACCTACATCACTAATCCTGTCCACAGAGACAGTTTCTGAGTATTTTTTCCTGGTGACTGCAACTTCTGAGTCTACTTTAATGACTTAAGTACATTAACAAATGGAACAGTGAGAAAGAATAGAAACATCAAGCCAGATATGAATATGAGCACATTAAAAAGAAAATGACTAGTCTATAGAATATTGGTTGTAGTGGACATGTTGAAAAACATTTCCTTAACTACTTGGATGATAACTCACAATCGAAGTAGAAATGTCAAAAGAGAGAAGGTTACACTTAGATTCACCTTTTAATAGGATTTGTGTGTAAAGTTAATTAAATTTTATGAATTGAAATTTTCAAGATAGATTCTGTATCTTAGGGACCAGAACTATACTAAGCAAAGCAACTTGTCCTCAGCCAGATACTAGAACATCAGAGATGTCTCATCCTCACCTTTCTGCTGAACATAAGGAGTTTTCAATAAGAGAATACAAACTGTGTTAATGAATGCTGAAGAATTTTTAATATTTTCTACTTCTTAAAAGATTACACAGAGAAGCAACCCAGAAGTTTCCTTGGGGTGTGGGAAAACTAGAGAAAATAACCTTTTTACATTTCAAATTTTATACAGTTTTTCAAGGTTCAAAATGATTTTTAAGTATTACCTGCTCAAGAATTAGCGTACCCTGTTATAAAGTCAGACACAAGTGATGATCTGAGAAGGCACACATTTAAGGGCTGTCTCCAATAAGCAAACATCAGGTAGATGTTTTCTTTCTTGAAATACAGGTACCAAAAAGTGTAAATGACCCACAGTTTTGCTGCAGCCCCGGGAGGTCATGTATTCATTGGGTAATATACATTAAGTGCCTGCCACTGGGTATAAAACATGGTCGTTGCATCATAAGAGCCTGAATGATCAAAGAAACACCAAATTCATTTGGGTTACATGTAATCTTGTCACATTCTTTGAAAACTGTTAACCTGATTATTAACCCGTATGTACTGCAACTTTCAGTTTACCTGAATATTATACTTGTGAGCCCTTTCCCAGATCTTTCTGTGTAAATGAGAGCTTGCTGCATCTCTACCCTGTGTCTTGGCCCCTGTCCTCCTTTATAGGTATCCTAAGACATTCTCTGCTCTTTTGACACTCTATGCTCAGCTTCATTTAATTAAGAGTGATCACCTTTAAAATGGGCCTAAAGTAAAAATGGACTCTGCTTTCCTCATGACAGCAGGATTTGAGACCACTTCCTCCTCTACCGTGGAGTGAGGTGACCTAAGAAAATGCAAGTGACTGTTAAATCCCATCTGCTTGTTTCATACTTTAAAGCCCATGAAGTACTTTCATGGCCACCCCTGAAGTACAGTCTTGTGATAACCCCTTGTAGTAAATGTGCAAATATTATTTTTCCTAATTTTTAACAGGAATTGAGACTCGAAGAGGTCTACAGACCTGCCCATGTAGTGTGACTGGAATTAGCAGCCAGTCTCTGGAATTAATGCAGAAGAATGATGAGAAAGAGGGTGTGGGCCATATGCAGCCACTTTGTGCCCAGCTTGGAAAGAGTAATCACAGTGTACTTGTCAGGATATCCATACATTTGTCAAGCTGGTGTAGAAATCTCTAAGGATGAAATGAGATGAGTACAAGTATGTCCAAGTGCACTTCCCTGTATAAATGTTACCAGACATTTACTTTGATTTTGCATGGCAGAGATTTTTAAATTGAGCCTGTGCAGTCTGCTCCACACCAAACACTAAGCAATTCAGTTAGCTTGAAGGTACAAAAGGAGCTTTCTTTGGCGTTTGATAATTTTACAATGCGAGTCGTTTATATCCCGTATCTAGAGAATGCCCACCTTGCAAATACTGGAAAACTTTGTGGTTTCCTGCTTCTTTGAACTGATGTGTGTTACTTGGTGTCTGAAAATTAATCCAGGACTTTCCTTTTATTTGTAGTCCACTTCTGAAACATTTCCTGCGACCAGTAAGAAGGTAGATGTGGACAACGTTGGCCTGTGCTATTCAAGTTTCGCATCTAGCAGAGTCCTTCCTGTTGAACTCAAGGGAGAAACAGAGAAAGCCCCTACGACTTCAAGCCAAGCAACAGTAGCCAAAGGCACTGCTAAATCCATGGCCCCGTCTAGAACCAAAAAGAAACCCTAAGGTTCTCTCCAGTGCTGGACAGTACAGAAACAAGACTGTTCTTGTTAGCACTAAAGTGAGGGGAGAGAAGGGAAGAGGACAGCACTGTGCCGAGCTCGTAGCCTTTTATCTCTGCTGAGCCCTGCCATGTGTTTGCAGATTAAAATTGAAGTTAGTTATCACCAAAGCAGTGTAAACTGCACACGGTATTAAAGGACAGCCACCAAGAGGCTTGGCAGTGGGCTGCGGCTGACATCAACTCAAGATGTTTAGCGGGACAGATGCCCTCCATGCAAGCCTGTGGGAATACTTGCTCAGTTTTACTTCAAATTCTTATATTTAGGCACAATTATTTATAGGGGAAAACAAGAGGCCAAATTTGGTAATGGAGGTTCCAAATAATTATGTGCACTTTGCACTAGAAGACTTTGTTAGAAAATTAATTACTAATAAACTTGCCATAGGCATTACAGCAGAAGTGCTTCAGTCATTCACATGTGTTCTTATGATTTTAGGTTGCTATAGGTTATTTAAGACAACTTTAAGCGTAGATAAATAGGAGATTTTGTAACTGCTTGCCATTAACTTGCTGCTAAATTCCCAATGTATTGATTAACTCAATAAAAAATCAGATGTTACCCATGCACATTACTTTTTATATTAACAAGAGGTGAATATAATAAGGTCCTCTAAGCCTTTATGCAAATTATGAGCTTGGCCTGCTGCTGAGGTGGTGGGCACACATCTTTGGGGAAGGTCATGAGGCTAGATACAGAGGAAAATGAATTATTACTCTTAGCGTTATAGGGGTCTCCTTGCCACCTGCCATTCAAAGTCAAACTGGGTGAATAAATGCCTTCATAAGCAAATTCTAAAGAAACAATTTGCAATTGCTTTTACTTTTATAAAGTAGTAACCTAGCGTCATTCCAAACCCCCATGGAATATCAGTTAGGGCTCCAAAATGACCCACTCCTGGCCAGCTGAGCACGTACTAGTTGTATTTAAATCTACTCAGTGGCTAAATGTAGTACATGTGCTTCTTACAGTTAATTTAGAGACACTTGTGGTTCTGAATGGGTCAAAGTAACACAGGCTTGTGGTGCCCTGGCTCAGTGGTTCTGCCAGTATCAGTACCTTCAATACACTTCTTTTGGGGGAACCTGCTGGCCAAAGCATATGTAGTATAAATTGTCTATTTTGCTTTACACTGGAGTTGACATAGCTTCTTCAAGGTCTTTCTCCCTCCTTGATTATTATTTCCAGTCATAGCAAGAGCCCATAAACCATATCCTGAGCTCGAAGCTTTCTCTCAGGGTTTAGTGAGCCAGTCTTTAAAGAGTGTGTTCTCTTCACCTGATGAGAATCCTAGCCTCATTAGCCAAGTGGAAGTTTCTCTTCCCTGGTAGTATTCTTGGAGTCAGAGGTGAGAGCTGCATTTCTGTCATCTCTGGCAGGGAAGAGCAGGGACTAGTGCTTGATGGAGGCCTAGTCACTGCTGGTCTCTGTGCAGAAAAGTCAACCAAGACAGGGGCTTTGATTCTGCCTAGTCCCTGGGCCTGAAAATGGAATATTCCCTATATTCAAAATGTTCATTCTTTCGCAGTGATGTTGTCTTTTGGGATTAGAAGATTCTGTTCTTAAATGGAGTACTGTCCACATTTCTCTTGGCCCTAAAAATTAGCGATTCTGCTCAGTAAGCTTGAGCAAAGATCCATAACTGACCACTAACACAAAAGTAAAGTCATTTTATAACATTTCAGTTCTTCCTACCATAAAGTGCATTTTATTAGTGCTCCTCTGTCTAGACCTTCATTTTATTTGTATAGTATCATTGTGATAGGAATTTAGCTCACTCTCTATAGAATTTCCATATTATTTTTGTTATTTGTATGGAACACACTTGGACAAGGCCATGTCTGAGCTCTGTTTTCCAACTGATGTACCTCTTTAATGTCTGGGGATACATGGCCTTACTGTGTCCATTTGCTTTCACAGCTGTGAAGAAAGTAGCTCTTCCATGTCAGATTGACTTTCAGTGACCAATAGGCCAACTCCAAGCATCAATAACAGTCACTCTGACACCTCCTGTGCTCCATGGCATGGAGAGCTGAGCTTTGCTGTGACCCAGAGGGACATACTCTGTCTAGGACAGGACAGAGGACATCTTATTTCCAAGGAATGCAAATAGTGATGAGCCCTCCCACTTGAATAACAGATGAGGCAGGGCAGGCAGAATATGATAAAAGAGGTAAATGCGGGCTTGGAGCCGGAGACAAGTTCAGCTGAGAAGAATAGAAGATGATATCAGAGAAGGGCTTAAATCAGAGAAGAAAGGAAAAATGGGGTGGGGGGGGGTGCATGGAACAAAATGAAAACAAAGTATAATTAAGAAAGAAAATTGGATGGCAACATGTGACTCTGCCAAACCCAAAAGCAGGAGTCAGAGGAGGGAAACACTGCTCCAGGCCAGTGTGGGGGAAAATTAGGCCCCTGCCGTGGCCTGTGCACAGGCAAAGCTAGATAGAGACGCAGGCTGGAGAAACAAAGACCCAGGGACACAGAAGCAGAGAGAGGCTGTGATTTGAAGAGTTGGCCACAGAATAGTCCTTACATTTTGAGTAGAAATATTTGTGTGGTGTTGGGAAGAGGGGAAGGATAAAAAAATAAAATAAAAACATTTTGTGCTTATCACTGAAATGCTTCGTTTAAATAATTCTATTTGACTCCAAAATGTAAGTTCCAGGTTGGACAGATCAAAAGCAGCCAGTCTTGAAAATGAAGCTTTTTAAATTCCAGCCCTGCTCTTGGAATAGAGAATAAAGGCTTTGTTCAAACATGCATTCCCAGCAGTAAGCAGAGCTTTGAAATTGGCCAGGGAAGTTGTGTCTTGTAATGGCTTCACTTGGCTAGAGACCAAGGAGCTGTGGCCTCTGGGAGTGACCCTGGCTGGGTATTTTCCATCTGCACCTCCAGAACCCCTTTGCCTACTCGGCCCTCTGCCCAGAGAGGATGATTTTCAGGGACTGCCTTAACAGGGTCCCTGGGCTTCTGGATTTGTTGGGATTCTGTCAACAGATGCACTGATGGGAGATCAGATGGTGGGAGAGTGAGATCCACACGTGGCTTCCCCAGTGCCCATTGTGCCAGGCTGCAGGGCGTTCCTGCAATCTCCCTCTGTGGGCTGTGGCTCCCGCCAGGCAGTGTCTTACAGCTGTGTTCCCCGCAGGCCCAGACCAGCCTGTGGCCCTGGTGCATTATGTCTTCCTTTGTGGGTTCCCCCAGACTCTGTCAGCACCTTTACAGATAGTCTCCTCGTTAAACTCTCAACGTCCCTATTTGAGTGTACCGCCTGTCTTCTAGTGTGACACGAAGTGATTCAGACACTTTCCTGATCAGTTCTGCATTGTCTTTGACCCAGGACAGTTTTGTCTCTGGTTGCCAGTCTCCTACCAAAGTCTGGTAAAGTGAAGAGGAGGAGGCCTAAATGAGTTAGTTCTTCCTGAAAAAAACTGACGCTCCCAGGTGGTCACTCGGGGTTAGGGGAGAGGGTGACCGGGCAGATGTTCCTGCGGTTGGGACCTAGGCTGAGCGAGATAAATCTAGCATTGCCCAGCCGAATCTGAAATCTGGAATTGTCTGGACTCAGAAGGTTTGGGAGCCTAAAGAAAGCAACGTTACTTGGAACAGCCAAGAGGCCCCGGAGGGAAGCTGCCCCTCGCCGCAGGCGAAGGCACCGGCAGGGCGGCCGGGGCGCCCGGGGAGCCCAGGAAGCACCAGCAACCTGAAGGCAAGACGGCTGCCCGCGCTCTGTGCTCACTTCATCTCTATGAGCACTAAAATCACTTGATAAAGGCATTTCAAAGTAAAATTTTCACTATTCAAAGGTCTCACATAGTTCAGTTTTACTCTTCAGGATCCTGTATTTTTCTGGGTGAGCTGGCTGAGAACCGATTTTGATTTCTGTTCAGTACATTGTTACCACTTAATTCTCATTGGTCAGCCAATTTTCTTTGCTTTTGTTCTTCAAAGGGAGGCCATATTCAGTGGCTGTCTTGCATTTTCTGTGGCTGCCTTCCTCAGTCCGGAGTACAATCAACTCAACTCCGTTCTCACTGTGTCTGTTCTCCACATTTCCCTGAGTTATCTGGAGCAGCCCTCGGAGGAGCGGTGGGGTTTCCCGCCACTGCCCACTGGGAGGATTAATAGGGTCACTGCAGTGTCACACTGCAATCTTAGAGATCTGTGAACACAGGGGGAAGACCTCGGAGGACCTCCTCCCCAAAACATGCAGCGATTCCTGGCCTGGCCCACAGGACAAGGCCACAGGACAGGGCCACAGGACAAGGCCACAGGGCAGGGCCACAGGGCAGGGCCACAGGGCAGGGCCACAGGTGCAGCGCAGCCCCTTCCCCGAGTCCGGACTCCTGGGGGGCCCCCCCCAACTGCATTCGCAGCATCTTCAGACCATATCCATGGCATTGACTCAGAGGTCACAGAAGTCTCCTGTCCTTGGGGGACTAAAACCTTTCTGTGGGCAAGATCCCCACACAAAGCCACTGTTTAGAAAGCCTCGCCTCATCAGCACAGAAGGCTGACTCCATCCCCAGGAGCAACTGCCAGGGCAGGGAGTCGCGTTCCCTGTCTGACAACAGCGAGGCGCAGGGGATGGAAGACGGAGGGCGACTGAGATACTCCCCTGACCCTGAGGAAGAAGCTGAGCCGTGCCTGGGGCTGGCAGCCACTGTGTCCTGGCTCAACCACTGGTGTACGGTGAGTTTACTAGAATCAAAGTCCTCTGGGAAGCTGGACTTTGAACTACTTTAGTGGAGGTGATCTCTGTCCGTTAGCTAAAGCCCCTTTTCAGCGTCGTGATGGAGTACAGAGCACTCCAACACTTACAGAGCACTCGCCACATTCCGGACACCCTTCGAAGCCCTTTACGTGTATTAATTCTTTTAATCCTTATAACGAACTATGAAGCTTGGTACTATTATTATTTCTACAGAGGAATACATTGAGTGAGGCACAGAGTGATTAAGAAATTTGTCCAAGGTCACACAGCTAAGAAGTAGCAGAACCAAGATTTGAACCCAGCTCTGGGCTCAGTTGCGTCACTGTCATACTACATGCCTCTCCAGACATTTGTGGTTTTGTTTCCCTGCTGTTTAGGCCTGGATTGCTATAAAGTATGACCCTAGAGGTTCAAAAGGCTAAGTGGCTCATGAACACATCTGTCTCCCAGCAAGAAGCTAGAGTGGTAATTGAGGCAAGTTTGGGGCTTGAGGTTTCAGGAGGGAGTGGGATTATTTTGCATGTTGACAAATGTGGGTAAGACCAACCACACCACAGCAGAGAAAGCTGCAATCTGAAGGACTCTGCATGATAAAAATAAATCCTCAGTGCTTTAACTGGTCGTCGTCTGGAACAGTCTTTAGAAGCCTTTGAATATGTTTTTGACCAAAAAGAGACTTCACATGGACAGTCCTTTCTGTGCAGATGACAGATTGATGCTTACCAGGAGCGACGTGTTGTAATTCCCCTCGCAGGGCAGGTGAGGGTTAGGAATCACTGTAATGTTTTGATTTCCCATCTTTCTTTGTCGGTAGCGTGGGCAGCCGTGCAGCTGAGCAGGTGGAGTTCAGAAGTCAGCTGCTGGCGCACTTCCCCACCTCCCTCTCTCGCGTACCTCTAGCTTTTGCCATTGCTTACTGCTTTAGGTTGATGTTAGGCTCGGGGACGTTTTTTCCCTGGTGTACGGACAGCATCCTGGTTCAGGGAGCACATGTTGCTGTAGGCTTAGGCCCATCCTGTGGCGCAGGATGGGGGAGACTTCGGCTCTGGGATGAAGCCGGCAGCCAAGGAAGGCACTGGCTCCCCTGGGCTGCCCCGTCTCGGTCATCTGCCTGCTAGTTGGTCCCAGGAGAAGACAGGCAGTTCTTATGCGGGATCCTCATTGCTATTTTGGAACTTTGGAAGAAAAGGCTTCTAGTGGGAAAGCTCCCCACAACCCATTCAAATGGGTAATTTTTTACAAGAGTTGTTTTTCTTCCAGAAGCAGTTACCTGGTTGTAGCTTCACAACTACAGAATTCATGTAGCAAAACTACAGAACTTAGTCACAAGACCTTGGCCATTCAGCCACTTAAGTTTCCTATGAACCTTCTGCTTACTGACTTTTTATACCCGTCCATGACCATGAACCATTGTTATATATCCCAGCCCATGTGAAAACTTGGCAGAAATGCCTTACGTACAGTACGTTCTGATTGCTTGGATGGCAACAACAGTCTGACCATTACCAAAACCTTCTCCAAGATGATCAGCCTCAGAACCTGTGACACCAGAATGAAGAACACCGAGTTGCACAGGATGGTTCATCAAGTAGAAATGGACTGAGAGACTCGGTCGTTCATTCAAGAAATAGTTATTGACCAACTACCCTGTACCGGGCACTGGTAGGCACTGGACAGAAAATGATGTGAAAGACAGTCAAGGTCATTGCTCAACGCGAGGTGCTTGTAGTCTTGGGGGTGCCGGGGCAGATGATGGCAGACACAAAAATGTAAAATAATTGTATATTGTGATTTGAGCTAGGAAGGAACTTTAGAGAGTGCAATAATAGAGAATAATAGAGTAGCAACCCTCTTGGAGAGCCTTTCTGAGGAAGCTTGAAAGCTAAAGAGAAGAGGACCCAGAATAGTCCAGGGAAGAATGTTTTGGGCAGAGGGACAGGGAAAGAGCTTGGTGCCTTTTAGGACTCGGTACAAAGGCCAGGATGATGGGGGAAGGAGAGAAGCAGGGGCCAGGCCCTTTAGGACCTTGGGGGCCACAGGGAAGAAACCCATTTATTCTAAATGCATGGGAAGTCATTGGCAGGTGGGAATGACATCTGATCGCGTGTTTAAAGGATCACTTTGTCTTCTGTGTAATGAGTGACCCAATGTGGAGCAAAAGGGGAGGCAGAAAGATTGGTTAGAGGCCACTGAATACGACGGTGGCAGAGAAGACGGAGAGAAATGGGTTGATATGAAATATGTTTTGGAGATAGAATTGATAGGATCCAATGATGGATTCGATATGACAAGTGAAGAAAAGTGAGGGGAGGGGGCCAAGAATGACTTTTGCTTTAGTAACCAAACTGATGGCGGCTTCGCTTACTGGGGAAGCCACGCTGGGGTTGGCGGTGGAGGGAAGGGTTCTATCTGGTCACATTAAGCGTGAGATGCCTATCGGAGCTCGCAGTGGAGTTGGCTACTCGAGATAGATTTCAAGGTTGGAGTGGATCGAGGTGGATGGAGAGAAGAGAAAGGAAGCCTGGGCGGAGGTTGGGGGAGATGTGAAGAGAGATGCGCTAATAGTGAAATTGTGCCGGGGCTTCGCAGAACCCAGGGCCCCGGGGGGCCCGGCTGTCGAGGCACCGTCTTGGTCCACACAGCGACTCTGTCTCCTTCACTCCAGGACTGGGCAGTGACCGTACTTTGGCAAAAACAAGGATGAGAATGGAGTGCAATGACATGAAATGCTGTTTGGAGAAATACTCCTGGGAGATGTGGCCAGACCCCCTTACAGTTTGATTAATTGAAACTGAACAGTGATGGGTAACAAGCCCTCGGTAGCTAAATCGTGACTCTGTAGCCTCCTATTAGCGAAGGGCCCAGACCAGATACTTTCCCGAAACCCAAATTTGCGGAATCGTAGACTGTCCAGACTGTTCCTTCAGCACCCCCTCCTCCCCCAGCACGGGGGTCTCCAGCCACCTCCAGGCACTCCCTCTCCTGATGACTGGCTTCCTGGGGGGTCCCCACCTCCCCAGGAGGATGAATTCCACTCTGGAAGCACACAGAATGCTAGAAAATTCTTCATTTTAATTGACGCCTGCTGTTCACTGGCCCTTCTGGGACTATTTAGAGGCTGCTCCTGCCCCTCATCCTAGTTCGTCTGGATCTTTTTCCACACTGAACCAGGCCTCCACATGTGGTCGTCACCCCCAGTCCTTGGACACCATGTCTCTGTCACCGTGGCCCATTGTGTTCCTGTTAACAGGGATGCGTGGGCAATCTGGTTTGAGTTTACTAGGACAGGCTTTAATGACAATGCATCCCTGAAGCATAGTTATTTTCCTATCCACGACCTTGTGGCAGACTCTCAGTGACCACTAAAGAGCCTTTTCGCAGTGTCATGCTCACAGGGAGCAACAGAGAGTGTCGCATGGACGTGCCTGGTTGGGTCTGAGTCACGGAGCTATGAGATTACCCAGGAAGACAGACTCATTTTCCTTAAGTGTCTGTCTTGCTAATTACCCACTGAAATATATGGAGAGGGAGGAAGGCACAAACCGAATTACAGGCCTGCTTGCCAGAGAACGCATTAGTGGCTTAGCTACTGCTGGATGGGTGGTGGGAAGCAGAGGAGAAGCTTGGCAACCTCAGACTGGGCCTGTCCTGGGCCCTCCAAACAGGACCAGCACCGGGTGTCGGCCGTGTTATCTGTTTCTGCATAATCTGTATGTCCCCAGCCCCTGCCAGGCACCCGGGAGCACATCAGCATCTATGCCCAAATTACACGGCTCTGAGCCCTCTCCCCATGTTACTAGCAGGAATCTGCTTTCTCAGGGAAGATTCTGGGCCCCCCTCCCCCAAACATCTCTGAGAATTCCCAGAACTGCTCACCCATGTCCTTGCCCACCTGCGGCTCTGCCTGGAGCAGAGGCTCAGATGTCCTCGCCCCTCACGTTTATTTCCAGGGCTTCTGCTTCCTCACGACCGTGCAACTTCTGGCGAGCCAGGGACTGTGGCGGCTGCTGCCCAGCAAGATGCCATTTGTCCAGAGCGATGAAAGCCAGGCCCAAATCCCAGGTGTCCACCCGGACACGGCCCTGCACAGCAGCCCGGGCCCTCGGATCCTCTAGGGTTCTTTGCTGCAGGGCGTCCCCTCCGTGGCCTGGCCTCATGGAGCGAAGTGGACGTGGGCGGCGAGGGAGTGCTGGGTGCGTGTAGGAGCGGGCGGGAGCGTGCGGGAAGGGGTGTCGTGAGAAAGGCACGGTGTGCATTGTGGTTACAGAGGGATGTGGGTGGGGAGGGCCCCTCAGAGAGGCCTTCCCTGGCCCCACTCCTGGGTGTAAGAAGCCGCCCAGGTAATCCTGCCGTGCAGCGGGTCTGCTTCCTATCTGGGCCCCAAAGTAAAGGGATTCGCAGGCTCTTTCCAAATTCCCAGGAACATACTGGGAAAGCATATCTGCATATGATGAAATGGCTCAGGCCATTTCACCAGGCCAAGTTTTGGGTGACAAAATCTTTCAAAACACAGAGCCCATAAAAGAAATAAGGAAAGGCATCCCTGGAGGTGCAAAGGGTAGGATGTAGGCCAACCCCTCACTGCAGGGCAAGGCCCCAGGAAAGGCGTGTTCTGGCTGCTTGGTGCCAGCTGGAGCAGAGCCAGGCAGGGGGCCAGCTGGCAGTGGACGCTGGGTGCTAGGTGGTCTCTCAGGGCTCTGCATTCTGGATGTCCCCTGTGGGGAAACCTTGATCCCTCCTTGTGGGGTGGGGCAGGCACCACACCCCAGTGGCTGTCCCAACCCATTCTCCAAGGCTCATCCTCAGCCATGGCAAAGGGGACAAGGGGCAGGCTGGGGGTTCTCAGCCGGCCTGGATTTCTCAGAACACCCCTCATCGGTCACATAGAGGTCCCCATCACTGCTTTCGGGAAGTGAGGAATTTAAAATGAGGTGTGTCATAATAGGCCAGTTTTTAGGGCAGGATTTGTTAGAGAACAGGATGGAGATTGAGGGGTCTGCAGTGGCCCCTGCCTGGGCATCGGAGACAGCAGCTTCAACCCTGAGACTGTCAGGGTTGATGCAGATGCCGTCTCTAGCTTCTAGCTTTTGCTTTGGCTGTGACGTGGTTGAAGGAGAGTGGAGGATTTTACGAGGTGCACAGGGGCACAGTCAACTTACTGGTTTTGATTCATGGACCATCTTAAGCAGGATACAGGACACCAGGAGGAGAGAACTGATACTAGGAAAACAGCTTCAGATTCTGCTTATGAAGTCGCGTGGTTGGGGCAGCCGCCACAGAGGAGCCTTTCCTGCCTGCTCAGACTTTCGGGAACTTCAGGTTTCAGGCTACGCCAGGGATGGCTGGAGCCAACACGTGGCAGCTGGAAGATGTGATTTCACTTGTTTAAAAGAAACGCAGAATCAAAGCTGCCGGGACAAGGCTTTATTGCAAATGCTTCTCCGCTTGCAGAGATCAGAGCTGATGGAGAAGGGCACAGGCAGGACGGCAGGAAGGAGAGCTCGGAGAGCCAAATCCCATCTCCAGCTTCCTGCCTTCTCCTGGCAGGGGCTGCAGGTTCTAAATACCCAACCCACATGCCCTGCCCAGTGTGCACCTGTGAACACACGTGTGTGGTGTATGCAGCATCTGCAAGAGACAGAGCGGAGCCTGCCCATGTGACAAGCTCAGGCACACCTTAAGTCATACTCCCTTCTGCCCCCTTCTGTGCAGGACCCGGATTCCCAAGGCTCAGCCAAGACCCCTGTTTCCAAAAGCCCTGCCCTGCCGGCTGTTGCTCAGTGGTGCCTGGGTTGGAACCACAGCTCTGACCTGCTCATTCCCCTGGGGCCTCTTGGAACACTCTGTGGGTGGTCGGCTCAGGAAGGAAGGAAGGAAGGAAAGGAGGAAGCCTGGGAACCAATCTGTCCTGTGGAAGTCTGGAGATCTAAGTAGCCCAGTTGCCTGGGGAATAGGTTATGTTCTCCAGGCTGGATTTCCCAGCTCTCCTGACTAGGACTCCTGAACACCAAAGCTCAATGATCTGCATCCACTTTCTAAGGAAACAGAATTTACAAATAAGTTAGTTGCAGACAATTCGCTGCTGGTGGCATGTGTGAACTACTTAGATATTATTAAGGAATATAGGCTAAAATACTTAAAACAATTCTCTGTGAACTTGAAAATCATCGAGTAGTTCTATTATTTTGACCTTGATCATGTATGGCTAGTTACTTAAGTAACACCAATGCTAGGAGCATGTCGTCAGTACTGAGTCTCTCTGTGCCAAGCAATGGGGAGAGGAAGTGGTAAGTAATGTATACCCATATGGATGTTTCCCATCTGAACCAACATGCATGCCTACCTTGAAAGCTAGTTGTTGGAAACTTACACATTGGAAACCCTATTATTGCAAATAAGTGTCACTACATGTTGTAGATTTAACCAACAAGCAACTAAATTGCTAATGATGAAGCTAAATTAACAGTAGTCTGTAGTTAAAAGGCAAGAATAGCAGCTAATTAAAACCACACTCACTCAGGATGGCATCTCTTCAAACTCTGTGAATGTGCATTTCTGTGGGAGCTCTGCAACTTTAGTGTTGCCAGACTTTTTAGGAGGGCTTGGCATCAGAATCCTCTGGAAACACATTAATAAATTTAGCCTATGTTACATCATGGAGAAAATGTTATTTGTTAAAATTCCTCCCAGGAAGGGAACAAGACTTGCCGTAAAATATGGGTCCTTGGGCTAGAAGAGGAGGCAGCCAACAGGCCTGAATCTGGGTGGCGCTGTTGGGGGAGAGGTGGGTGGGGAGCACATGTCTACTGCTCTGGGAGAGAAAGCAAGGGAGGAACAGCGAGATGGCTGAAACCCTCCATTTGCAACGTGACCTCTCTGAACATCCCTGTTATGGGCTAAATGCTATGTCCCCCCAAAATTCACGTGTTAAAGCCCCAGCCCCCACTGTGACTATATCTGGAGGTAGGGCCTTTACGGAGGTCATTAAGATTAAACGAGGTCATAAGGGTGGGGCCCTGCTATAATAGGGTTAGTGTCCTTTTAAGAAGAGGCACCGGAGCCCTCTCATACTCCCCTATAATCCCTCTCTCTCTCTCTGCCATATAGGACATAACGAGAAGGTGCCCATCTGCAAGCCAGGAAGAGAGCCCTCACCAGAAACTGAACCCTGTGGGACCTTGATCTTGGACTTTCCAGCCTCCAGAACTGTGAGAAAATTAATTTCTGTTGTTGAAGCCACTTAGTCTGTGGTATTTGGCTCTGCAGCCCAAGCAGATGAAGACAAGCCCCTATCCCTACAGTACCCCCACCTCCCAATTCACAAAGTGCCCGAGCACAAGGGGCGTGGGGGTGGCTGGGCTCTGTGCTCTGATTGGCCCTTGGGTGAGCTCAAGTGGACTGGAGAGCAGGGGAGAGGTGCTGGGAGCTCAGAGACAGAGAGAAGCACTAAAGTCAGCCTGGGCAACTCAGAGCCATCGAGCCACAGCTCTGGACTCCCACACAGGCTGTGTAACTGGATTTGGAGGCAGCCGGGACCTCACCTGAGAGCTGGGAGACAGGCATAGTGTTGTGTTCATAACAATCTGGTGCTCACATAACTGGGTATTGGTAAGGAGGCCTGAGATGGAGGAAGACAGGGAAGAGCAGGAGTTGCACGTGGTTCTGGCTGGGAGCCCAGGAAAGCGCCTGCCTATGTGGACTGGGGGTCAGAGGCAGGAGGAACCTCCAACCCCCTGAAGCTGCAGCCACAACCCCCTCTTTGAGAACCACTGCTCAAAGGCAGGAGTTCTGGGAGGTACCCCGGGAGGTCACCAGCCGGGATTTTTCCAGCTCAGTTAGCTGTGCTCTTCCAGCGGCCCTGGGCCCCTCAACCTGCAGCCTGGGCCTCAGTCACTGGGATGAGCCCCCTGTGCAGAGGGTCTGCCTGTGGCTGCGTCTGTCCCACAGGCAGTGGAGCCAGTGTCACTTGGTGATGCTGCTGAGGATGGATAGAGCCTCCTGGGCCTGAGACCATCCTGGCCTCCATGTGGAGGCCACCTCCTGCCCATTTTCTACTTCTCTTCCATCACATGCTTCCCAGCCATGCCTGGGCCCAGCCCTCTCACCACCACTCCACCCTCTTCCTCTCAGCTCCAGGCCCTCTGCCAGGTGCTGCCTCCTGCCTTAAAACTGGGGTTCCTAGTGGGAGTAGAGGTGATGTGTCTTGTCATAATCGCCTGGGCAGCTTTCTCTCTCCATGCAATCTCCACACCACTAGCAGTGTGACTTTGTAGGTCCCCCATCAGGAGGTGGAGCGTGTTCCCCAACCCCTTGAATCTGGACTGGCCTTGCAACTTGCTTTGGCCAGTGGAGTGCCATGCAAGGGACATGTGCCAGTTCTGGGCTTAAACCTCCAAGAAGCCTCGCAAGCTTCCTCTCTCTGTCTTGGTCCCCACCTTTGCCGTGGGAACAAACCCAGCTCAGCCTCCTGGAGGATGAGAGATACATGGCACTGAGCCTGGTCCTCCCCGCTGAGGCCCCGCACATGTGAGAGGGCCCAGCCAGCCCTGATGTCGGCAGCTGCTGGCACTCCCCAGATCTGAGTCTGCCCTGAAGGTGCACAGTGGGGAGGGGACCGTGAATCTGCACTTCCTGTGTAAACCCTCCCTGCTCCACAGGGTCTTTCTCCCAAGCTGACCTTCAGGTTCCTGATGAGCCCTGCCTAGCTACTTCTTCCTGCCTAGCTACCTTCCTGAGGGCCGAGCAGGGCTGCCCAGAGTGCCTGGCCAGTGGGAGGGTCCAGAGTCCCTGGACGGGGCAGGGCTGTGGCTGGGCCGCCATGCCCTCGGCCTCGCTTGCATGCTCTCTGCAGCAACCAGAGCAAGACATGAACTCAGTCTGTGGAAAGACATGCTCTTGGCCCTTGGTCTCTGCCTTAAAGACTGTAGTGGGCAACCCTGGCTTCAGAGTTTTCTTGAGAGACCGGGGTGTCTGGTGTTCATGTGGGAGCCCAGGTGGGGTGAGGCTCCTAAATATGCAGCGGTTTCCCCCATCCCTGGCCGGCCCCATCCCAGCCAGGGATCCATGTAGAAACACAGGATCCTGGTCTAAGGCCCACATGGGTCACCTGAGGCCCTGTGCTTTCCAGAGTAAGAATCCACCTCCACGACCTGATGGGTGTTCCCAGAACTCGATAGCAATAGGGAGCTCGTTCTTTACAGGGCCACCTGGTCTGGAATCATGTGATTCCAGCTATTAGGAAAGACTTCTTGCTGCTCTGAAACCTTCCTCCCATGCTTTCTCCTTGGCCTGCATAACAAATTCCCACAAACTCGGTGGCTTTAAACAACAGAAATTTATTCACTCACAGTTCGTGAGGCCAGAAATCCAAACCAAGGTGTTTGCAGAGCCGGGCTGCCTCTGAGGCCTCTAGGGCAGGATGCTTCCTTGCATCTTCCGCCTGCTGCTGCTCCTGGAGTTCCCTGGCTTGTGGCGGCGTAACCCCAACTCTGCCTCCGTCTTCAGATGGCCATCCTCTCTGTCTCTATGTGTCGTCTTCTCTCCTCCTCTTATAAGGTGTCAACTTAAATAACAAACAGAGATTCTCCAAAGACATTGAATTGATTCAGGAATGCACGGGGATTTGCAAATTTGGGGTATGGAAGGTACAGGGGCCATAGGGTATCCAGACAGGTTGAAGCAAGAGGAAGCTTTTATTTATGTATATACTAATTTAGCTATTTTAATAACAATTGGGGGGAAGGGTAGGTTAAATGTATATGCTTCATTTCTTTTTTTTTTTATTTTGGAGTATTAGGGGGGTACAAATGCTTTGGTTACATAAATTGCCTTTGTGCCACCCAAGTCAGAGCTACAAGTGTGCCCATCCTCCAAACAGTGCACACCACACCCATTAGGTGTGGATTTACCCATCTTCTCCTCCCTTCTCCCCCCTGCCCGACACCCTATGAATGTTACTTCTCATATGTGTATGTTAGTGTTGATCAATGAGTACCAATCTAATGGCGAGTACCTGTGGTGTTTGTTTTTCCATTCTTGTGATACTTAGAAGAACAGGCTCCAGCTCCATTCAGGATAATACAATAGGTAGTTCACCATTTTTTTTATGGCTGAGTAGAAGAACTCCATGGTATACATATACCACATTTTGTTAGTCCACTCATGTACCGATGGACACTTGGGTTGTTTTCACCTCTTTGCAATTGTGAATTATGCTGCCTAAACATTAAAGTGCAGGTGTCTTTTATATAGGATGTCTTTTTTTCCTTTGGGTAAATACCCAGTAGTGGGATTGCTGGATCAAATGGTAGTTTTACTTTTAAGTTCTTTTAGTTCTTTGAGGTATCTCCATACTAATTTCCACAGAGGTT
>NW_012150174.1:11062017-11070693 GCF_000956105.1 Propithecus coquereli
AAGAGTTTTTCCAACATTTCCTTCTAGAATTCTTATAGTTTCATGCCTTAGGTTCAAGTCTGTTATCTATCATGAATTGATTTTTGTGAGAGGTGAGAGGTGCAGATCCTGTTTCAATCTTCTACATGTAGCTACCCAATTTTCCCAGCAGCATTTATTGAATAGAGATTCTTTTCCCCAGTGTATGTGTTGTCTGCTTTGTCAAAGATCACCTGGCAATATGAGGATGGTTTCATATCTGGGTTCTCAGTCCTGTTCCATTAGTCTATGTCTCTGTTCTTGTGACAGTACCATGCTTTTTTAGTAACTATAGCCTTGTAGCATAGCTTGAAGTCTGGTAAATTGATGCCTAGGGGAAGCTTTTAAAGGCAAAGGGGAAAAGTGCACATAATTTGTTTTGAGACAAAGAGAACATTGGTTAAAGGCTCTTATTGTGGGAGTTGACACAAGTTCATGAGTGGAGACAGTGTATTAAGCAAGTATTCTTGTATATACAACTGGCTGTGCTTGTGACTCACATAGCAAGCTGCAGTTTGAGAAGTCCTTGGCAAAAGTTCTTGTTACAGGCATATGTGTAAGAGCCCTGCAGAGAGTGTTTGTGATAGTTCTTATCATAGGCATGTGTGCATGGGGGCCCTCCCTTCTCAGCCTCCTGGTTTTGTTTATTTTTTGTTAGATTTGACACAAGTGACTCCATTTTGATTCTGACAACTTTCACAAAGGACACCATTTGTTGGATTTAGGGCCCACACTAAATCCAGGATGATTTCATCCTGAGAACCTTAACTAATTACATCTGCAAAGACCCTATTTTGAAATAAGGTCATATCTGAGGCCACAAGTGGACATGAATTTTGAGGGGACACTATTTCACCCACTACACTTCCCCTGGTCCCTCCTCTTCTCCTCACATCCCTCCAGGATCCAACATCAGCCATGCTCCCCAGATTCATTTCGGGGCAAACAGCTCCACTCTCGCCATGGCTATTTCCACCGCTTGTCCCACTTCATGGTTTCCAACCTCATCACTATCCTGCTCATCCCATTCTGGACTGCCTGGTTTGTCAAGGTCCCTCTTAAAACATGGCCCTTGACACATAGCCCTTTGGGGCTAGTGCTTCCCCACACTTCTCTCCAATGGCCCCGTATGGGGAACACACCAGGCAGCTTATGAAGTCTCAGGATTTAAGGCCCAGGCCTGAAATGGCCTTTTCCCTGCTCCCCTCAGCTCTGCTCCAGGCCTCCCAAACCAGCACCAAGCCAGCCCTCGAGGGCAGGGCTGCCTCCACTGGAGTGCCAAAGGGGGCCATTCTGAAAGCCAAGGGCCTGAGTCAGAAACTCAGAGCAGACAACTAACTGCCTCTCTTTGGGATCCCCCACCTGTGGCTCTGAGTTCTCATTGAAGCAGTCAGGAGCAACAATGACTGAGCCCTCAGTGTGCAGGTCGCCACAGCACTCCTCGGGCCAGCCCCTTGGGTGAAAGCCCCAGCATCTCAGGCTGGGACAACTGCTGAGGCCCCAGGAGGAAGGAAGACCAGCCCCCACTGTCCAGAGGGCGCCCGCAGCTACCCAGGCCCTGGGGCCGGGACTCTCCCAAGTTCCCAAGCACTCCCAAGAGTTCAGATTCTGACAAATTGAGAAACTGAGGTCAACAGGAATTGAGCCCAGGCCCGCTGAGTCCCAGCCCCAGCTCTTCCTCCACACACAGGCTGTGGTGCTCTCACCCTGGCCATGCATGGAGGAGGCAAGGAAGAGGAGGAGGAGGAGGAAGACATAAGGGGAGGAAGAGGTGAGGTGATGCTCCTGCACCCTGTCTGCTCAGGGCCCTTCTAACCCCCACCCCCCTTCTGCACAGACGCTTACCCTCCACACCAGGGAAGAAGCTGTTTCCTCAGCAGGACCCCTCAGCCTCCCCACCCTCCGGAGGTCCCTCCACCCCCTCAGGCCTGAAGGTCCCGTCAGCACCTCCTGGAGCCACCTGGACCACCACATCAGCACACCTCGCTGGACTGTCTGATTATAAATAAATAAATACACACACACTGAGTACAAATGCAAACACCACAGAAAAGTGTAAAAAGGAAGTTAAAAAAAAAATAACCACCTGAGTGAGACTTCTCTACTGAAAGATAATAACTTAATATTTTGGTGACTTCAAGACATTGTCTCTTGGTCTCTTGAGCCTTCTTTCTCTTTCTCTCTCCTCAATGAATATGATTTTATGGAAATGTCGTATTATAAAAACACTTTAGTAACTTATAGTTCTGGCCAAGACAGTGCATGAAGGACATTTTCGCTGTCAATAAATGTAGATTATGTCACTGTTATTCTGTGGCTGCCCAGTGGGGCCATTCGTCTGATGGGCACGCACTGTTTACGACTCTTTGCTGTGATAAACAGCTCTTTGATGAGTATTCTTCCACACATTGCTCGCTCGTGTGATTAGCTCCTTTCCACGAATTCCCAGGTGTGGAATTGAAGGTGAAAGGGCATGTATATTTCACGTCCCGATCTGACTGCCCGATCTCTCCAGTTGGCAGGGCCCTCCTTGGGGACCGTGAAAAGTTTTGTCTGATACTGAGAGAATGGGAAGCTTTGGAGCAGGGACATGAGACCACCTAGACTAAGGTTCCTTGAGGGTGGGGACCACGCTCCTGTCCAGGGGGAGGCAGGAACCTGGCCACTCAAGCAGAGCTTTGGAACTGGAGGGGTTAATTAAAGATGGATTGAGAAATCTATAAACACCCAGAAATGACTGACATATGCTAATTTCTCCTTTAGTATTCACAATGGCTTTCTGTTAATTAAGAAGAGACGGAGCCCAGGGGAGAGGCAGTGAGCTGGGCGTCCTGGTGTTGGCGGCCGGGCAGGCTGCCCATCCAGGGCCTGCTGGGGTAAGGGGCAGCTGGACACAGCTCGACCTTGGGGCACAGGCCAAGGACAGCCTGGCCCTCAGGGAGCCTCCTTGGGCAAGAAGCAGCCTTATTGGAGGGGCAGGCCGCAGCTTTTAGGTTTCTTCTCTTTGAACCTTGGTGGCTGGTAGCCATTGAGACTGGGGACACAGGAGGCCTGGGTGGGGTCTTAGGGTCTCGCATTTCCCAGAGGGTCCTTTCCATAGGCCTGGCAGGGACAGGGTGGATAGCATCCTTCCCCCATAGCTGATGAAGGAAATGAGGGTGAGCTGAGGGCTCCAAAGTAGGTCAGCTTATTTGGGTGTGGTGGGTAGGGAGGATGCTGCCCTCTGCTTCTTGGCTGCAGGGGCAGGATGACAAGATGGAGACCACCCTCAGCTACCTCCCTCCAGCCCCCCTTCCTCTCATGCCCACTGTCCTCTCCCTGCCCCCATCACCACCCCAAAGAAGCTTGGGATGAGCGAGAGCTCTGGCCTAGGTCACTCTGGATAGATGGGGATACCTGGAGACAGCCTGTGTGTAGGTGTGTATACTTGTGTGTATGTGTGTGGGTGCCTTGTATGCCTGTGTGATGACAAATGTGTGTCCATTGTCCTGTATGCATGTGCACTGTGCATATCATTGTGTGTGTGTGAATGTGTGAGTGTATGTCTACTCCAATCCTGACAGTACCATTTTCATGCTATGTGTCTTTGGGCAAGCTGCTAAACATCTCTGTAATCCATTTTCCTTGCCTGTAAAATAGCAATAATGATAGCACCCACTTCACAGGGTTGCTGTGAAGATGATAAGAGTGTGTGTAACACACTGAGAGCAATTATTTTGCTTGAGCAGCATCTTTAGCCTGGAACCCCCTTCCCTCCTCTACTACTTCATTTGCTTGGCAAACTCCTACTCATTCCTCAAGACCCAGCTGAAGGTCAGGCAGCACCAGGTCCATGGCACAATGCAAGATCTATCTTTAGAGTCCTGGGCTCAAGGGCAGAACCTCAGTTCCTAAAGAAGCAGACAGGAGCCCATGGTCCCCTACCTCACACCTCATCATCAGGACACAAATGTGCACGTGATCACACATCAGCATGGGTTTGCACACATCATTGCACACTATACATGATGCATGTAGACACAGAACACACACCCACATGCCCATACACAAGCTCATGGATACAGGAGGTGCAAACACTTTGTGTCCTCAGTGTTCACACACACAACCTATGCACAAACACAGTATACACCAGTGTATGCCCTCCATTGTGTACAAACATAATAGAGAAGCATAATTTATATACACACATTTTGTACACATATAAGGCAAACAGAACATACATACAGTACTTTGTTCATACATATATACAAAATTTATACTTTGTACACAGTGCACACCTGTGTGCACACATGGAATGTACCAGTAAAGGAAGGACATATTCTTTATACACAAAGCAATGCAAGAAGAATGAATACGTACGCACCCACCCACACGTGCACACACGCACGCTGTACAGTCCCAAATGCAAGGCCTCAGACGCTATCGGCCACACAAACTGGCCTGCAACTGTCATCTCAAGGGAAAACTCACCCTGAGCTAGTCCGCTCCCTTTAACCTTCAGCACTGAAGGCTGCATTGGACCCACAGATGGGGAATTAATTGGTGTCATTAACATGTGGCAATGATAATGACTTCTCATCGATCCCTGTGGCAGATGTATGGCCACCCGGAGGTGGAACTGGGAGCTCAGGATTGGGGTCCAGGCGTCCCTTGCAGAGCCCTGATCTTTGGTGGCCACCCCAGGAGCCCGTGTCCCTCCACACAGACTATGGTGAGGCCCCACCTCACAGAGCACAGAGGGGAAATGGAATTCGGGGAGATAAGCCGCTTGCCTGGGTCAGCTGGCTGGCTGGAGCTGGGGCCACCTGCGAATGCAGGACTCTTTAATTTGACCCTCCTCTCCCCTCCCCCTCCTGTTCTCTCCCCCTTCTGCAGAAGTTGCTCTGTCCTTCCTTTGCCCCACAGGCTCTGTCTCCAGGGCTGGCTGTGCTTCCAGTCACTGTCCTCTGTCCTGGGGCCTGTGGTGGCACTGAGACCACGACGTGGAGGGGCTTGGCTATAGGAAGGCAAGGGCCAGTCTGCAACAAGGAGGACAAGGCACAGAGGTGACCTTGGGAGAGCAGACAGACCAGCAACCTCCTGCTCCTCCTCCAAGATGCTGCCTCCTTCAGGAAGCCTCCCCTGATAGGCCCCAGCCCAGCCTAGCTGGGATCCCTCTTCTGAGGCTTCTGCAGTATCTACTCCACCGCAGCACTGTCCTGCGGGACTGTAACAGTCTGTTTACTCTCTCCTTCCCTACGGTGCCGCGAGCTCTCCACCTATGCACCCTAACTGATCTTTGCAGCTTCCTCAGACTTGCCCCTGAACAGGCACCTAATGGATGTTAACTAAATGGAGATAGACCGAGACAGACAGAAGAAAGGCTGAGACCAGAGCTGGAGGGACAGACAGAGAAGGGTGTCAGAGCCTGAGCTCCAGGATTCAGAGGGCTGAAAGGGGGGCCTGTGGGCCTCAAGTGTGTGGCCCGGTGCCCAGTGATCAGCAGAGACGGGGCTCTCTGGGGCCCCCTACAGGCTTCGAGGTCCCCCTTCCTAAGTTGGAGCCAGGCTCCTTCCTTCCATCTGGTCCTCTCAGGAGAGACGACTCCGGGTAGCTGAGGGCCCTGCAGCTGGGAGCTGGGCTGGGAAGTGGCAGTGGGCAGGTTGGGGGGGCATTTTAATGGGATCCCAGGAAGGAGATTCAGACTCTGAGGACTCAGACACGGGCACAGAGGCTGAGCTCTTTCCCTACAGCCCCCCAGAAGCCCAGCCTGGGTCAGGCCCTTGAGGACACCCCCAGACTGCCTGGCTGCACTGAATTTGTTACTGTCACTGCATTTCCAGGGCTTCTAATGAGCTGCTAATGAGCTGTCAGCTAATTATGAGAATTAAATGGGGCAGCAGGGCTGAGCTGAGTTTTGCTGAAAGCTTCTAGGGTATCGTGGGGAGGAGAGGTCCCCTCAGCCTCCTGGCTCCTCACACTTGATTTGGCCTTGGCCCTCTCGTTGGTGGGGTGGAGGTATTTGCCCTTGGAGAGAAAGAGGGAGAACCCGGCAGCCCCAGAATAAGGCAACCGTAGCCCACAGCCGGGGAGCAGCTGCCCCTGAGGGCAACACGGTCGGGCCTCCGGAGGGCAGCTGAGGAGTCCCAGCGGCCTGAGTCTCTGTGTGATCTCGGGCAAGTCCCACTGGGTCCAGAGTCTTTCTTCCTGTCTGTAAAGTGGGTCTGGAGGAGGGAAGGGCCAAACCAGGTGATCCCTGCAGCCCCTTCTTCTCATCTCAATCCAGCTGTGACTCTGTGACACCTCTCTCTTTATAGATGTGGCTTAGCTGCCCCAGCTCTCTGAGAATAGAGGCCTGCCTGGGGTCACATGAAATAATTCGTGAACCCAAGTAGAGAAATCTTTTTGTTTTTTTTTTTTCTTGAGACTGGGTCTCACTGTGTTGCCCTGGCTAGAGTGCAGTGGCATCATCATAGCTCACGGCAACTTCCAACTCCTGGGCTCAAGCATCTCGAGTAGCTTGGACTACAGGAGCACACCACCACATCTGGCTAATTTTTCTACTTTTTTTAGAGACAAAGTCTCGCTCTTGCTCAGAACTTGAACTTGAACTTGCTCAGGACTTAAACTCTTGACCTGGAGTGATCCTCCCATCTCGGCCTCCCAAAATGCTGGGATTACAGGCATGAGCCACCATACCTGGCCCCAAGTAGAGAAATCTTTAACCAGCAGAAATGAGTGCGTATGTTGACAAAGACAGGTGCAAGAATGTTCATAGCAGCCTCGTTCACAATAGAGCAAAACTGGACACAACCCCAGTGTCGATCAACAGAGGAAGGGAAAAAGAAATTGTGGCATATTCATACAATGAAGTTGTATGCAGCAATGATAAAGAACAAACTGCTTACACAGGCAGTCTGCATTTTACATGGTTCTGCGTTTTACGTGGCTTCAGTTACCACAGTCAGTTAACTAATACCAGTCTCCCAACAAGGTGGTTCAGATTCCAGTCACTGTATTATTGGCATATTATTAACCGAGCAGTGGCATAAAGTGCAAACTTCCCTCCTGGCTCTCAGTCCACAGGTTGCTCCATAAATAGCAGATACGTGGCATGATCAGTGATTGATCCTGTCACTATTTCCAAGGTTGGTGATTAGACACTGGGCATCTGCGATTAATGTCACGCACAGACAGCAAAGTATGTAGTTGTGTTGGCTCCTTATCGCCAAGTTAGAAACCCACATGACATTTTACAAGTATCGCTAATCGAAAGAAGGAATTGGTTAACAAAGCAAAAGTGCAACAAAGAAATGAAAAATTATCACGCTGGAAGTGAAATTCAAATCAAAGTGAATGGAGCAATAGAAGAAATAGCCGACTGTGGGAGTGTCGACGCAGCCACCATCTGACTCAGCGAAGGTGAACTTCCCGAAGTAAACCAGGAGCACGGGGGTGACGAAAGGACGGAGATGCCGCAGAGAAAGTGACGCTCGAGAAAGGCTTCATGCTAAAGGAGCTTTCAGAGATATTTCACAATACTGAAAACAACAAAGGGGAAATGGTGGCAGCTGATCCAAACTTAGAAAACACTATGACAACTGGCCAGGGCACAGAAAAGACGCTTGTGAGTTACATGACAAGCACTGTTCAAACTGCTCTTGGTAAGTTTCTTATGAAGAAATAAAACACTTTAATTCTTAATGTCTTTGATGTTTCAAAGTGCAGCGTACTAAATGAGGATGGGTTTTACTATTTTTTCCATTTCCCCATATACTCATAACTAACAGTAAGGGAGTTTTTAATGTTTTGACAAAAAACCTTTAAAGGACCCAGAACAGTCGTAATTTTCTCCACCGATAAAGACCACTTCGCATGATTTCAACCTGCACAGTCGTTTTTACACCCCCTACCACTGTGCAAAGGGAGGACTGCCGGACCCTGCGACGGCCTGGATGCATCTCACAGAGGCGATGCTGAGAAAAGAAACCAGGTGCAAAAAAGTACACACTTTATGATTCCATTTATATGAAGTTCAAAAGCAGGCAGAACTAATCTGCGGGGGCAGAAGCCAGAATAGTGGCTACCTAGGGAGGGCAGGGTGCTGACTGGTCACGAGGAAGGATGTTGGGGTGTGGGATATATTCCAGATCGTGGTTTCGGTGGTAGTTTAGGCATGTATACATTTGTAAAAAAAAAAAAAAAAAAAAAAAATCACCGGGCTGTACCCTTAAGATTTGTGTACTTTACTGTTACGTAAGATATTCTTAAATAAATAATTTGTTTTAAGTGGAGAAATTCTGTGAATGTCTTGGGGTTTTATGCAGCTCCATATTCTAGAATGTGACAGTATTTGACATGGCTGGCCTTTTCCTCCTTCTTCAAACTCTTTGCTTGCCTGGCTCCTGTGATCCAGCCCTCCTGGTTGTCCTCCCCTCACTCTGGCTGCTCCGTGGCCTCCTGTGCCTGGCTTCTTGCGCTGCCCCTCACCCCCTCCCACGCTGTCACTCTCCTGCCGCGCTGGCCCCTCCTCCCTGGAGCCCAGACTGCCACAACCCTTCCTGTTCTCACTCCGTCCAGATGTGGCCAGTGGCTTGGCCCTGTCAGCAGGGAGGAAGGAGAGAAGGAAGAGAGGGAAGAGGAGGAAGGGAGGGAGGAAGGGAGGGAGGAAGGAAAAGT